>NW_027592914.1:0-42835 GCF_964213995.1 Mustelus asterias
CCGCCCCCACTTCCGGCTCCCAGAGAGTGCGCGCGGGAGATTCTGCGCCCTGGGGAGGGGGTGTGGGAGGGGGGGGGCGAGGGAGGGGGGGGCGTGCGCGCCCCGGGGAGGGGGTGTGGGAGGGGGGGCGTGCGCGCCCCGGGGAGGGGGTGTGGGAGGGGGGGCGTGCGCGCCCCGGGGAGGGGGTGTGGGAGGGGGGGGTGTGGGAGGGGGGGCGTGCGCGCCCCGGGGAGGGGGTGTGGGAGGGGGGGCGAGCGCGCCCCGGGGAGGGGGTGTGGGAGGGGGGGCGTGCGCGCCCCGGGGAGGGGCGATGGGGAATGATTGCGCTGCATTGCGGCCCCAGTGTGTGTGTGAGGGAGGGAGGGAGGCCCTGGGGCAGCAAACCCTGAGACCCCCTCCCCCTGCAGAGGGTGACAGTGTTCCTCAGCAGGCAGAGGGGAAGGCCCGTTCCCGCCCTGTGCGCCCACAGGCTGAGACTGGACTCACATATCAACAAAAAATACAATGTTGTTTCTTCCACAATAAAGAAAATGTCCAAAACACCCCTGTAACCACACCAAGCTGCTGTGTTGTTTGGAGCAGCCCAGTGGTTAGCACTGCCGCCTCTCCGTGCCAGGGACCCGGGTTCAGTTTTCAGCTTCGGTCACTGTGTGGAGTTTGCACATTCTCCCCGTGTCTGCGTGGGTTTCCTCCGGGTGCTCCGGTTTCCTCCCACAGTCCCAAGATGTGTGGGTCAGGTGGATTGGCCATGCTAAATTGCCCCTAATTTCAGGGGTATTGTCGCAGAGTGAATGTAGATGACAGGAATAGGTCCTGGATGGGATTGTGGTCGGTGCAGACTCGATCGGCCAAATGGCATCCTGCACTTCAGGCCTGTGACCAGCGGTGTGCCTCAGGGATCAGCGCTGGTCCACTTTTATTTGTCATTTATATTAATGAGTTGGATGAGAATTTAGGAGGCATAGTTAGTAAATTTGCAGATTACACCAAGATTGATGGCATAGTGGACAGTGAAGAAGGTTATCCTGGATTGCAACGGGATCTTGATCAATTGGGCCAGTGGGCTGATGAATGGCATATGGAGTTTAATTTACATAAATGTGAGGTGATGCATTTTGGTAGATTGAACCAGGGCAGGACTTACTCAGTTAATGGTAGGGTGTTGGGGAAAGTTACAGAACAAAGAGATCTAGGGGTACATGTTCATAGCTCCTTGAAAGTGGAGTCACAGGTGGACAGAGTGATGAAGAAGGCATTCAGCATGCTTGGTTTCATTGGTCAGAACATTGAATACAGAAGTTGGGACGTCTTGTTGAAGTTGTACAAGACGTTGGTCAGGCCACACTTGGAATACTGTGTACAGTTCTGGTCACCCTATTATAGAAAGGATATTATTAAACTAGAAAGAATGCAGAAGAGATTTACTAGGATGTTACTGGGACTTGATGGGTTTGAGTTATAAGGAGAGGCTGGATAGACTGGGACTTTTTTCCCAGGAGCGTAGAAGGCTTAGGGGCGATTTAAATGAATGAAGGGGGCCCTACATGAAGAAGGTACCAGCAGATATTTCCAGATGAATTGGGTAAAATCCGAGGTTTGAAAGCCAAAGTTCATGAGGATCTAGAAGCTATACCAAAATTCTATAGAGCCAGCCCGTGCCTTTTTTATTGAATGAGAAGGTAGAGGCCTAATTTGGACATCATAAAGCCCGTGCAATCTGCAGAGTGGGCAGCTCCCATTTTGCCAGTAGTCAAACCCGATAAGACCGTGTGACTGTGCAGACTACAATATAACAGCAAACAGAGCAGCAAAATTAGACAGGTTCCCGATACCTAAAATCGAGGACTTGTACGCACAGTTGGCTGGCGTCTAACATACACCAAGTTGGACATGAGTCATGCATACCAGCAGCTGGAACTGGGTGATGCTTCCAGGGAGTTTGTCACTATTAACACACTTAAGGGCCTCAGTGACAATACACCAGATTGCCATTTGGAGTCTTAGCTGCTTTGTACAATTTTCCAGTGCAAAATGGAGAACCTATTGCAATATTTGCTGAAAGTAGTCGCTCATTTAGATGATGTGCTAATCACGGGATCCACAGAAGAGAAGCAAACTAACTTGGAGGAGGTTTTAAAAAGGTTCCAGAAAGCTGGAGTAAGACTAAAGAGAGATAAGTTGTACTTTTCAGGTGAATGAGGTAACTGATTTGGGCTTTCAAGTGGATGCACAAGGATTGCAACCAATGGAAGATAAAGTTCGAGCTAGTAAAGAAACAGCAGTGCTAAAGGATACATCCAAGCTAAATTCCTTCCTTGGAATGGTCGGTTATTATGGGAAATTCATTCCAAACTTGTCTACAATGCTAGCACCTGTACATTTTCAAAAAAGCACCAGTGACGGGACTGGAAGCCCGACAGTCAACTTGCCTTTCAGTCCACTTCTATTCTTTCAAACTAATCATTCTCACTTGTGATGCATCTCCTTATGGAACTGGAACTGTTCTGCCACATAAAGTAAATAGCGGGCCAGACAGGCCCGGTGGCCACTCTTCAAGGACCCAATCTGATGCAGAGAAGGCGTATCCACAGATCGAGAGAGGGTTCAGCCATCAATCTTCGGGATAAAGAAATGTCATCAATATGTTTATGGGTGGCACTTTACCATAAACTCTTACTAAGGTATTTAGAGATAAGGCAAATCCTTCATAGTGTCTGCAGGGATACAGCGTTGGGCATTATTGTTGGCTGCCTATGAATACACCTTCGTACAGTTCTGGTCGCCGCATTATAGGAAGGATGTGGAAGTGTTGGAAAGGGTGCAGAGGAGATTTACCAGGATGTTGCCTGGTATGGTGGGAAAATCGTATGAGGAAAGGCTGAGGGGCTTGAGGTTGTTTTCGTTAGAGAGAAGAAGGTTAAGAGGTGACTTAATAGAGGCATACAAGATGATTAGAGGATTAGACAGGGTGGATAGTGAGAGCCTTTTTCCTCAGATGGTGATGGCTAGCACGAGGGGACATAGCTTTAAATTGAGAGGTGAGAGATATAGGACAGATGTTAGAGGTAGGTTCTTTACTCCGAGAGTAGTAAGGGCGTGGAATGCCCTGCCTGCAGCAGTAGTGGACTCGTCAACATTAAGAGCATTCAAATGGTTATTGGATAAACAAATGGATGATATTGGAATAGTGTAGATCAGAGGGGCTTTAGATTGGTTTCACTGGTCAGCTCAACATCGAGGGCCGAAGGGCCTGTACTGCGCTTCTATGTTCTATGTTCCAGCACAAAGCAGGGACACACTCATCAAATACAGATGCTTTGAACCGTCTCCTGTTGTTGGAAAGTACACTACCCTCAGCAATGCCACAAGAAATGATCTGAGCCTTGAATGTTCTCAATCTATTATCTGTGTCTGAGCAGCAAGTACTGGACTCAAAGAGATCCAGAATCATCCAAATTCAAACACATGATTTTTCATGGCTGGTGTTAGATAGAATGTCTGAACAGCTGAAACCCTTTCAAATGAGGAAGGATGATCTGAGCTGTGAAGATGGTGCCCTTCTGTGGGGATAGAGGGTGTTTGTCCCCATGCCTGGCAGGAAGTTGTAACTTGAGGAATTACACAGCGTCCACCCAGGTGTGTCCAAGGTGAAAATGTTGGCTCGAAGCTACGTTCAGTGACCTGGGATAGATGCAGACATAGAAACATACATTGCAGGAGAGGCCCTTCGAGTCTGCACCGACACATTAGAAACATCATAGGACGCAGGAAGGCGATGGCCTAGTGGTATTATTGCTGGACTATTAATCCAGAAACTCAGCTAATGTTCTGGGGGCCCGGGTTCCAATCCCGCCACAGCAGATGGTGGAATTTGAATTCAATAAAAAATATCTGGAATTAAGAATTTACTGATGACCATGAAACCATTGTTGGAAAAACCCATCTGGTTCACTAATATCCTTTTAGGAAAGAAAATCTGCCGTCCTTACCCGGTCTGGCCTACATGTGACTCCAGAGCCACAGCAATGTGGTTGACTCTCAACTGCTCTCTGAACAAGGGCAACCAGGGATGGGCAATAAATGCTAGCCAGCGAAGCCCATGTCCTATGAATGAATTTTTAAAAAACACAACTTCCCACCAAATCCCATCTGCCAGCACTTGGCCTGTAGCCCTGAATGTTACACTGTGCCAAGCGCTCACCTAGGGAGCATCATTAAGCAATTTGACCAATTTGCCAGATGCAGCAACAGTGACCATCCGCAAGCCCTTTGCACCCTTGGGAATGGCCAGGTCATGATGTGGAGATGCCGGCGTTGGACTGGGGTAAACACAGTAAGAAGTTTAACAACACCAGGTTAAAGTCCAACAGGTTTATTTGGTAGCAAAAGCCACACAAGCTTTCGAGGCTCTGAGCCCCTTCTTCAGGTGAGTGGGAATTCTGTTCACAAACAGAACTTATAAGACACAGACTCAATTTACATGAATAATGGTTGGAATGCGAATACTTACAACTAATCCAGTCTTTAAGAAACAAAACAATGGGAGTGGAGAGAGCATCAAGACAGGCTAAAAAGATGTGTATTGTCTCCAGACAAGACAGCCAGTGAAACTCTGCAGGTCCACGCAACTGTGGGAGTTACAAATAGTGTGACATAAATTCTGATTCTAGGATCGCATGATAAAGACTCAGGAGGAAAAAAGCAGAAATATTTATGTGAAATAGTGTGACATAAACCCAATATCCCGGTTGAGGCCGTCCTTGTGTGTGCGGAACCTGGCTATCAGTTTCTGCTCCGCGACTCTGCGCTGTCGTGTGTCGCGAAGGCCGCCTTGGAGAACGCTTACCCGAATATCAGAGGCCGAATGCCCGTGACCGCTGAAGTGCTCCCCAACAGGAAGAGAACAGTCTTGCCTGGTGATTGTCGAGCGGTGTTCATTCATCCGTTGTCGCAGCGTCTGCATAGTTTCCCCAATGTACCATGCCTCGGGACATCCTTTCTTGCAGCGTATCAGGTAGACAACGTTGGCCGAGTTGCAAGAGTATGTACCGTGTACCTGGTGGATGGTGTTCTCACGTGAGATGATGGCATCTGTGTCGATGATCCGGCACGTCTTGCAGAGGTTGCTGTGGCAGGGTTGTGTGGTGTCTTGGTCACTGTTCTCCTGAAGGCTGGGTAGTTTGCTGCGGACAATGGTCTGTTTGAGGTTGTGCGGTTGTTTGAAGGCAAGAAGTGGGGGTGTGGGGATGGCCTTGGCGAGATGTTCGTCTTCATTAATGACATGTTGAAGGCTCCGGAGGAGATGCCGTAGCTTCTCCGCTCCGGGGAAGTACTGGACAACGAAGGGTACTCTGTCCACTGTGTCCCGTGTTTGTCTTCTGAGGAGGTCGGTGCGGTTTTTCGCTGTGGCGCGTTGGAACTGTTGATCAATGAGTCTAGCGCCATATCCTGTTCTTATGAGGGCATCTTTCAGCGTCTGGAGGTGTCTGTTGCGATCCTCCTCATCCGAGCAGATCCTGTGTATACGGAGGGCTTGTCCGTAGGGGATGGCTTCTTTAACGTGTTTAGGGTGGAAGCTGGAGAAGTGGAGCATCGTGAGGTTATCCGTGGGCTTGCGGTACAGTGAGGTGCTGAGGTGACCGTCCTTAATGGAGATGCGCGTGTCCAAGAATGCAACCGATTCCGGAGAGTAGTCTATGGTGAGCCTGATGGTGGGATGGAAGTTCCATCCCACCATCAGGCTCACCATAGACTACTCTCCGGAATCGGTTGCATTCTTGGACACGCGCATCTCCATTAAGGACGGTCACCTCAGCACCTCACTGTACCGCAAGCCCACGGATAACCTCACGATGCTCCACTTCTCCAGCTTCCACCCTAAACACGTTAAAGAAGCCATCCCCTACGGACAAGCCCTCCGTATACACAGGATCTGCTCGGATGAGGAGGATCGCAACAGACACCTCCAGACGCTGAAAGATGCCCTCATAAGAACAGGATATGGCGCTAGACTCATTGATCAACAGTTCCAACGCGCCACAGCGAAAAACCGCACCGACCTCCTCAGAAGACAAACACGGGACACAGTGGACAGAGTACCCTTCGTTGTCCAGTACTTCCCCGGAGCGGAGAAGCTACGGCATCTCCTCCGGAGCCTTCAACATGTCATTGATGAAGACGAACATCTCGCCAAGGCCATCCCCACACCCCCACTTCTTGCCTTCAAACAACCGCACAACCTCAAACAGACCATTGTCCGCAGCAAACTACCCAGCCTTCAGGAGAACAGTGACCAAGACACCACACAACCCTGCCACAGCAACCTCTGCAAGACGTGCCGGATCATCGACACAGATGCCATCATCTCACGTGAGAACACCATCCACCAGGTACACGGTACATACTCTTGCAACTCGGCCAACGTTGTCTACCTGATACGCTGCAAGAAAGGATGTCCCGAGGCATGGTACATTGGGGAAACTATGCAGACGCTGCGACAACGGATGAATGAACACCGCTCGACAATCACCAGGCAAGACTGTTCTCTTCCTGTTGGGGAGCACTTCAGCGGTCACGGGCATTCGGCCTCTGATATTCGGGTAAGCGTTCTCCAAGGCGGCCTTCGCGACACACGACAGCGCAGAGTCGCGGAGCAGAAACTGATAGCCAGGTTCCGCACACACAAGGACGGCCTCAACCGGGATATTGGGTTTATGTCACACTATTTCACATAAATATTTCTGCTTTTTTCCTCCTGAGTCTTTATCATGCGATCCTAGAATCAGAATTTATGTCACACTATTTGTAACTCCCACAGTTGCGTGGACCTGCAGAGTTTCACTGGCTGTCTTGTCTGGAGACAATACACATCTTTTTAGCCTGTCTTGATGCTCTCTCCACTCCCATTGTTTTGTTTCTTAAAGACTGGATTAGTTGTAAGTATTCGCATTCCAACCATTATTCATGTAAATTGAGTCTGTGTCTTATAAGTTCTGTTTGTGAACAGAATTCCCACTCACCTGAAGAAGGGGCTCAGAGCCTCGAAAGCTTGTGTGGCTTTTGCTACCAAATAAACCTGTTGGACTTTAACCTGGTGTTGTTAAACTTCTTACAATGGCCAGGTCAGCCATGGGTGAAACTTCATGTGGTTTTTATAGGCCCACTTATGGATCCAATGTTCCTACTTGTAAAGATCTCAAAATGGCTGGGCATTTCATAAAATGAAGTCCGTGACTTATTTTGCAAAAGTGGAAACGTTAAGGCAAAGCTTTGCCAGCCACGGATTGCCAGAGGTGTTGGTTTCAGACAATATCTATCATTGAGGAGTTTTAACATTTCATGTTGTCAAATGGCATTAAACATATACATAGCGCACCTTACTACCCCCCATCAAATGGACTTGCTAAGAGGACTGGATAAACCTTTAAGGCAGCCATGAAAAAGCAACCAGCAGTATCCCTGTAGGCAACATCAGCACAGTTTCTCATTGGCACAGGAAGATGGCACACATGGCCCCTGCTGCCGAGTGGCTGATGGGTGGGCGTACGGGGACCAGCTTGGAGCTGGTGTTTCCAGCTTTGCTGGAGAAGATGGCGGCAAAGCAAAGGTTCAAAATAAGAACCACAATTGAAGGATTGAGAGGACGTTCCAATTGGATGATCGAGTATATGTCAACAATTTTGGGACTGTCCCGAGATGGGTCCCAGGTGTCGTGGCCAGAACAGTATTGTTTAAGGTGGAAGCTCAACATAAAATCCTGAAAAAGCAGTTAGATCACTTGAGAAGAGGGGTGTCACGTAGAGAAGCAGTGGGGCAGTCTGCTCGGATTCTACCTGCCAGTAATAGAACATAGAAAAACTACAGCACAACAGGCCCTTCAGCCCACAAGTTGTGCCGAACACATCCCTACCTTCTAGACCTACCTATAACCCTCTAACCTATTAAGCTCCATGTACTCATCCAGGAGTCTCTTAAAAGACCCTATTGAGTTCGCCTCCACCACCACTGACGGCAGCCGATTCCACTCGCCCACCACCCTCTGTGTGAAAAACTTCCCCCTAACATTTCCCCTGTACCTACCCCCCAGCACCTTAAACCTGTGTCCTCTCGTAGCAGACATTTCCACCCTGGGAAAAAGCCTCTGAGAGTCCACCCGATCTATGCCTCTCAACATCTTATACACCTCTATTAGGTCTCCTCTCATCCTTCGTCTCTCCAAGGAGAAAAGACCGAGCTCCCTCAGCCTATCCTCATAAGGCATGCCACTCAATCCAGGCAACATCCCTGTAAATCTCCTCTGCACCCTTTCAATCTTTTCCACATCCTTCCTATAGTGAGGCGACCAGAACTGAGCACAGTACTCCAAGTGGGGTCTGACGAGGGTCTTATATAGCTGCATCATTATCCCCGGACTCCTAAACTCAATCCCTCGATTGATAAAGGCCAGCACATCATACGCCTTCTTAACCACCTCCCCACCTGCGGGGCCGATTTTAGAATCCTATGGACCCGGACCCCAAGGTCCTTCTGATCCTCTACCGTACTAAGAGTCTTTCCCTTTATATTGTACTCCTTCATCCCATTTGTCCTACCAAAATGGACCACTACGCATTTATCTGGGTTGAAGTCCATCTGCCACTTGTCCGCCCAGTTTTGCATCCTATCTATGTCCCTCTGTAACTTCTGACATCCCTCCAGACTATCCACAACCCCACCAACCTTCGTGTCGTCGGCAAACTTACCAACCCATCCCTCCGCTTCCTCATCCAGGTCATTTATGAAAATGACAAACAGCAAGGGTCCCAGAACAGATCCCTGGGGCACACCACTGGTGACCGACCTCCATTTAGAAAAAGACCCATCTATACCCACTCTCTGCCTCCTTTGGGCAAGATGTGGAGATGCCGGCGCTGGACTGGGGTAAACACAGAAAGAAGTTTAACAACACCAGGTTAAAGTCCAACAGGTTTATTTGGTAGCAAATGCCACACAAGCTTTCGGAGCTCTAAGCCCCTTCTTCAGGTGAGTGGGAATTCTGTTCACAAACAGAGCATATAAAGACACAGACTCAATTTACATGAATAATGGTTGGAATGCGAATACTTACAACTAATCAAGTCTTTAAGAAACAAAACAGCATGAGTGGAGAGAGCATCAAGACAGGCTAAAAAGATGTGTATTGTCTCCAGACAAGACAGCCAGTGAAACTCTGTGGGGGTTACAAATAGTGGGACATGAACCCAATATCCCGGTTGAGGCCGTCCTCGTGTGTGCAGAACTTGGCTATCAGTTTCTGCTCAGCGACTCTGCGCTGTCGTGTGTCGCGAAGGCCGCCTTGGAGAACGCTTACCCGAATATCAGAGGCCGAATGCCCGTGACCGCTGAAGTGCTCCCCAACAGGAAGAGAACAGTCTTGCCTGGTGATTGTCGAGCGGTGTTCATTCATCCGTTGTCGCAGCATCTGCATAGTTTCCCCAATGTACCATGCCTCGGGACATCCTTTCTTGCAGCGTATCAGGTAGACAACGTTGGCCGAGTTGCAAGAGTATGTACCGTGTACCTGGTGGATGGTGTTCTCACGTGAGATGATGGCATCTGTGTCGATGATCCAGGACGTCTTGCAGAGGTTGCTGTGGCAGGGTTGTGTGGTGTCATGGTCACTGTTCTCCTGAAGGCTGGGTAGTTTGCTGCGGACAATGGTCTGTTTGAGGTTGTGCGGTTGTTTGAAGGCAAGAAGTGGGGGTGTGGGGATGGCCTTGGCGAGATGTTCGTCTTCATCAATGACATGTTGAAGGCTCCGGAGGAGATGCCGTAGCTTCTCCGCTCCGGGGAAGTACTGGACAACGAAGGGTACTCTGTCCACCGTGTCCTGTGTTTGTCTTCTGAGGAGGTCGGTGCGGTTTTTCGCTGTGGCGCGTTGGAACTGTTGATCAATGAGTCGAGCGCCATATCCTGTTCTTATGAGGGCATCTTTCAGCGTCTGGAGGTGTCTGTTGCAATCCTCCTCATCCGAGCAGATCCTGTGTATACGGAGGGCTTGTCCGTAGGGGATGGCTTCTTTAACGTGTTTAGGGTGGAAGCTGGAGAAGTGGAGCATCGTGAGGTTATCCGTGGGCTTGTGGTACAGTGAGGTGCTGAGGTGACCGTCCTTAATGGAGATGCGTGTGTCCAAGAATGCAACCGATTCCGGAGAGTAGTCTATGGTGAGTCTGATGGTGGGATGGAACTTGTTGATGTCATCATAGAGTTGTTTCAGTGATTGTTCACCATGAGTCCAAAGGAAGAATATGTCATCGATGTATCCAGTGTATAGCATCGGTTGAAGGTCCTGTGCGGTGAAGAAGTCTTGTTCGAACCTGTGCATGAAGATGTTGGCATATTGAGGTGCGAATTTGGTCCCCATGGCTGTTCCGTGTGTCTGGATGAAGAACTGGTTGTTGAAGGTGAAGATATTGTGGTCCAGGATGAAGCGGATGAGATGTAAAATTGCATCTGGAAACTGGCAGTTGTTGGCGCTGAGCACTGAGGCCGTTGCAGCAATGCCATCGTCATGGGGGATGCTGGTGTAGAGTGCCGAGACATCCATTGTGACAAGGAGCGCTCCTGGTTCAACTGCTCCATGTGTGCTGAGTTTCTGTAGGAAGTCCGTTGTGTCGCGACAAAAGCTGGGGGTTCTTTGTACAATGGGTTTCAGGATGCCCTCGACATAGCCGGAGAGGTTCTCGCACAGGGTCCCATTGCCCGATACGATGGGACGGCCGGGTGTGTTTGCCTTGTGTATCTTCGGGAGGCAGTAGAGATCTCCAACGCAGGGAGTACGTGGGATGAGAGCACGGAGGGTGCTCTGAAGGTCCGGATCAAAGGTCTTGATCAGAGTGTTGAGTTGACGGGTGTGTTCTTTGGTCGGATCTGCAGGTAACTGTCTGTAGTGTTCCTCGTTGTGTAGTTGTCGGTACACTTCTTTGCAGTAATCCGTTCTGTTCAGTATGACGATGGCCCCTCCTTTGTCTGCTGGTTTGATGACAATGTTGCGGTTGGTCTTGAGAGCGTGGATGGCGTTACGTTGTGCTTGGGTGATGTTCGGTGCTATCTTGTGAGTGCGGCTGATGAATTTGGTGTTGACGCACCTCCTGACGGCTTGGGCATACATGTCAAGTCGAGGGCAGCGGCCTTCCGGAGGAGTCCAATTCGACTCTTTCCTCTTCGGATGCACTGCGGATCTCTCTGTCGGCTGTTCCGGTTCATTGGCTGTCCCATTGCGTTCGTTGTTGGCCTCTTGGGGTTTGTGGAAGAACTCCCTCAGCCTCATTCGCCTGATGAATTCCTCTGTGTCTGCTGCGAGACTGATGGGGTCTATTTTGGTGGTGGGGCAAAAATTAAGCCCTCGGCTGAGAACTTCGATTTCATCTGGTTGAAGTGTGTAGTCGGACAAGTTGACACTGGACTTCCCTGCAGTGGTACTGTTTTCTACTGTGGTACCGGGGGAGGCTTGGTTGCTGCTGGTGGTGATGCCGAGTTTCTCAAGAAGGGGAATAGGGATAGCCCAGGTAATTACCGACCGGTGAGTCTAACCTCAGTGGTTGGTAAACTGATGGAGAAGATCCTGAGGGACAGGATATATGAACATTTAGAGAGGTTTAGTATGCTCAAGAATACTCAGCATGGCTTTGTCAAAGACAGATCGTGCCTTACGAGCCTGGTGGAGTTCTTCGAAAATGTGACTAAACACATTCTCAAGAAGGGAAACTATGCAGACGCTACGACAACGGATGAATGAACACCGCTCGACAATCACCAGGCAAGACTGTTCTCTTCCTGTTGGGGAGCACTTCAGCGGTCACGGGCATTCGGCCTCTGATATTCGGGTAAGCGTTCTCCAAGGCGGCCTTCGCGACACACGACAGCGCAGAGTCGCTGAGCAGAAACTGATAGCCAAGTTCCGCACACACGAGGACGGCCTCAACCGGGATGTTGGGTTCATGTCACACTATTTGTAACCCCCACAGAGTTTCACTGGCTGTCTTGTCTGGAGACAATACACATCTTTTTAGCCTGTCTTGATGCTCTCTCCACTCATGCTGTTTTGTTTCTTAAAGACTTGATTAGTTGTAAGTATTCGCATTCCAACCATTATTCATGTAAATTGAGTTTGTGTCTTTATATGCTCTGTTTGTGAACAGAATTCCCACTCACCTGAAGAAGGGGCTTAGAGCTCCGAAAGCTTGTGTGGCTTTTGCTACCAAATAAACCTGTTGGACTTTAACCTGGTGTTGTTAAACTTCTTCCTTTGGGCAAGCCAGTTCTGGATCCACAGGGCAGCAGCCCCTTGGATCCCATGCCCTCTCACTTTTTCGAGAAGCCTTGCATGGGGGACCTTATCGAACGCCTTGCTAAAATCCATATAAACCACATCTACCGCCTTCCCTTCGTCAATGTGTTTAGTCACATTTTCGAAGAACTCCACCAGGCTCGTAAGGCACGATCTGCCCTTGACAAAGCCATGCTGAGTATTCGTGAGCATACTAAACCTCTCTAAATGCTCATATATCCTATCCCTCAGGATCTTCTCCATCAGTTTACCAACCACTGATGTTAGACTCACCGGTCGGTAATTACCTGGGCTATCCCTATTCCCCTTCTTGAAAATAGGAACCACATCCGCAATCCTCCAATCCTCCGGCACCTCTCCCGTCTCCATCGACGATGCAAAGATCATCGCCAGAGGCTCTGCAATCTCCTCCCTCGCCTCCCACAGTAACCTGGGGTACAACCCATCCGGACCCGGCGACTTATCTATCTTGATGCCATTCAAAGATTCCAGCACAACCTCTTTCTTAAAGTCCACATACTCAATCCTTTCAGTCCACCGCACGCCCGCAGTACATCCACCCAGGTCCTTCTCCTCTGTGAAAACCGAGGCAAAATACTCATTGAGCACCTCTGCCATTTCTACTGGTTCCGCACAGACTTTCCCGCCTTCACCTTTTATAGGCCCTATTCCGTCACGTCTCATCCTTTTACTCTTCACATATTTATAGAACGCCTTAGGGTTCTCCTTAATCCTACCTGCCAGGGCCTTCTCATGACCCCTTCTGGCTCTCCTAATTTCCTTCTTTAGTCCCTTCCTTCTTTAATGTTGTTGTTTCTTCACCCAAAGAGTGGTGAGCATGTGGAATTCATTACCACAGGAAGTAGTTGATGCCAAAACATTGAATGTATTCAAGAGGCGGCTGGATATAGCACTTGGGGCGAATGGGATCAAAGGTTATGGAGAGAAAACAGGATTGGGCTATTGAGTTGGATGATCAGCCATGATAGTGATGAATGGTGGAGCAGGCTCGAAGGGCCGAATGGCCTCCTCCTGCCCCTGTTCTCTATGTTTCAATGTGAATGAAAGAATTATAGAAACAAGTCAACCTGAGGAAAGGCCGAGTAGTGTTTCTGCGGGAATTGAAGAATTAATGAACACAGATTCAAGTGTACAAGGTGAGTCTAATTTCTGGAAGTCAAACGGAGGCTTCCTCTGCTGCTCGACTCTCAGTCCCAGAGGAAGAGAAAGTCCCCGGACAGACGGAGCTTATGGTGGACTATGTTAAAGAACTTGTTTGTTGTTGGTTTATTGTAAATAGTTTAACTTTTGTTTGTTTATGTTAATAAGGCCCCTTTTAGGGGCGAAGTTTCGGGGGTCATGTGCCCCTTTCGGCCAATTCAGCCAAAGTGTGTGATCCTGGGACTGAGCATAGGCTTTCTCAGTCTGAGACTGAAGTCATCAGCAGCACATTTCTCGCTCTCTGTACATAGTTTATTCATTACAATAAATGGATTGTTTAATTACTAAACTTGATGTCACCAATCCTTGGAGATATCATTAGCTTTCTCGGCAACCAGGATCTCTCACCCATGAGGTGAAGCTTTTTATTCACATTTGGAGTTTCAGCACAGGATGTTTGACCAGCCATCCTGTCGGATTAATCAGTGACGCCTAGTCCTGGAAATGAGGCTCATTCTGATCACAGGAAAGAGCTTCCTGTTTATCTAAAACTCTTATCTCAACGATCAAACCAACAAGAAACTCAAAGCTTTAACATGAGAGATTTATCTGTCGAGTACAGTCAGTGGCTCAAGATTTGATTCCTGATGTTAATGTGAGAAATGAATAAATGAACATTGTAGAATTTGAGAACATTGAACTCCATCACAGAAGCTCCCTGAACTGCTCAAATTGGACAACATGTCACATGACTCCACACTGGGAGTGATGCCAATGTCTACTAACAGAATTACCACAATTAGATTCATAGAATAGTTGCAGCACTTTCAGGCTGTAACTCCTGGCTTTCCACAAAACTCAAAGTAAGGACGAGAGTGAGATATCTCTCCTCAGTCTCCCTCCTACCGTCTTCCCTCGCGGCGTCCCTCCACAATCCTCCAACCTGTTCATTTCCACATGTGACCTAACATAGTTCTGAGAACAGAAAAGAAAAGAAGGCTTTAATTTCTGCAGCACCATCCATGTCCTCACGATGTCACAACTCAAGTACTTTGAAGTACAGTCACTGTTCTAATGTAGACAACTTGGCAGTTAATTTGTGCACAGCAGGATCCCACAAAAAATGGTGAGACAAATGGTCAGGTAAACTGATTTAGCAATGACAGTTAAGGGATAACTATTGACCCCAAGACACCAGAGAGACCTCAGAGTGGATTTTTCAAAGTGATACTTAAATCTCTTATCCTTTGGGTGTGGATTTCATAATTATTTTTAATTATTTCATGGGATGTGGGCAACATTGCTAGGCGAGTATTTATTGTTCATCCCTAATTGCCCTTGAGAAGGTGGTGGTGAGCTTACTTCTTGAAGCGCTGCAGTCCGTGTGGAGTAGGTACACCCACAGTGCTGTTAATTTGGCGTTTCCAGATTTTGACCCAACAACAATGAAGGAACGTCTATATATTTCCAAGTCAGGGTGGTGAGTAGCTTGGAGGGGAACTTGCAGGTGGTGGTGTTTCCATGCAGTAAGAATAGATTATCAATGAATGATCATTCCTCTCTTGCCGGATAGCGACACGCCTCCTGTTTCCTGTTTTCAGAACTGAGACAGAGTTTGTTTTAAACTGATTGTTCAGTCAGTGACAAGAGACATCACAACCATGGTGTTCTGTATTCAAATCATTGCCGTCCGTAGATTTATTCTGGCTCTTCTGTTGGCATCAAGTAAGTACATAAATAACCAAATCTGCCTTTCGGAGACTGGGCACATTGAACCTTTCTTGCAGTGAATAGGTACATCACCCACTCACTCATTGATTCTGCTTCTCTCATTGTGGATGAACCAAGGGTCTCAATGACCCAGATCCCACTTCCATTTAACTTTGATTACTTAACTTGTGACCAGGCTCCTGGGGTATTTACTCCTGATCTGGTGTCTCTGGTTTCCCTTCTTGGAGACAGAGGTTCAAGTGTAGCTCGCACTGCCATTACTTCTTGTACATGTTGCATGAAAGGGTGGTGGAAGCTGATTCAATCATAACTTTCCAAGGAAATTGGAGAAATAGTTGCAGCAGAAATCATTGCAGAATTAATGTGAAAGGATTAGACAGTGTGGAATTTTAAAAAGTGCATCCAAGAGAGCTCTGTGCCAGTACTCGGGATGGGGCCGTGCTAAACCTAATCCTCGGGCAAGTGGTCAAAGTGTCAGTGGGCGAGCGTTTTGGGGATAGTGACCGTAACTCTGTGAGTTTCAAAGTCATTCTGGAAATGGATAAGGGAAGTGTCTGAATTGGGGGAAGGCTGATTTCAATATCATTAGACAGGATCTGGCAAATGTAGACTGGGAGCAGCTACGTGCAGGGAAATCTCCATTTGGAAAGTGGGGGTCTTTTAAAAGTGAAAGAGAGAGAGTTCAGGGCCAATGTGTTCCACTCAGAGTGAAAGGAAAGGGCGGCAAGTCCAAGGAACCCCGGATGTCAAGTGATAGCGATGGTTTGATAAAAAGGAAGCATATAGTAAGTGTAGAGCGCTAAAAACGGGGGAGGCCCTTCAGAGAGTGTCGGGTGGGGAGTGCTTAAAAAAGAAATCAGGAGGGCAAAGAGGGGCCACGAAATACCATTGACAGATAAGATTAAGGAAAACCCCAAGAGCAAGAGGATGACCAGGGAAAGCGTGGGACCCATTAGAGACCAAAAGGGAATCTGTGCGTGGAGCCAGAGGAAGTGGGCAAGGTCCGAAATGAATATTTTTCATCTGTGTTCACTATGGAGAGAGACATTGCAGCTGGAGATTTCAGTTGGGACAGTGAAGTTCTAGAGCACGTTAAGGTTAATAAGGAGGAGGTATTAGATGTTTTAGCGGGCATAAAGATGCACAAATCCCCAGGGCCTGATGAGATGTATCCCAGGCTGCTATAGGAGGCTAGGGAGGAGATTGCAGGGGTCCTGATGGAGATATTTAAATCTCCACTGGCCCCAGGTGAAGTTCCAGATGACAGGAGGATAGTTAATGTGGTTCTTTTATTCAAAAAGGGCAGGGATAAGCCAGGTAATTACAGTAAGGAGTCTCACAACACCAGGTGAGCTCTGATGCAGAAGCAGCGCACCGAAAGCTCGTGATTCCAAACTAAACCAGTTGGACTTTAACCTGGTGTTGTGAGACTTCTTACTATGCCCACCCCTATCCAACGTCAGCATCTCCACATCAAAGGTCAGGGCAGTAAGATTAATGTCAGTGGTAGGGAAATTATTGGAAAAAAATTCTGAGGGACAGACTTAATCAATACCCGGAAAGGCAGGGATTGCTCAGGGATAGTCAGCACAAATTTGTTGGTGGGAGATCCTGTCTAACTAATTTAATTTAGTTTTTTGAAAAGGTGACTAAATATATTGATGAGGGTAGTGCAGGTGATGTGGTTCACATGGACTTCAGTAAGGCCTTTGACAAGATCCCACAAGGAAGGCTGGTCCAAAAGGTTAGAGGTCATAGGATCCAAGACAAGTTGGCAAATTGGATCCAAAATGGCTTGTTACGAGGAGGCAAAGTGTGAAGGTGGAGGGCTGTTCTTGTGATTGGAAACCTGTGACCAGCGATGTACCACAGGGATTGGGCTGGAACCCTTGCTGTTGGGTGTGAATGTAGATGGTATAATTAGTAAATTTTCAGATGACATGAAAGTTGATGGTGTTGTTGATAGTGAGGAGGACAGTCTGAGGCTACAGACTGACATTGATTAGCTGGTAAGTTGGGCACAGCAATGGCAGATAGAATTTAATCCTGATAAGTGTGAGGTGATGCATTCTGGAAGGTCAGTAAGGGTAGGATTTACACAATGAACAGTGGGTCCCCAGGGAGTATTGAGGAACAAAGGGACCTTGGTGTACAAGTCCATAGATCCCTGAAGGTGGCAGCACAGGGAGATTTTTTTCACCCAGAGTGTGGTGGGAATATGGAACGTGCTGCCTGAGAGACTGGTGGAGGCAGGAATTCTCGCAACATTTAAGAAGCATTTAGATAAACACTTAAATGGCCAAGGCATTGTGAGCTATGGTCAAGTGCTGGTAAATAGGATTAGTATAGATTGGTATTTGATGGTCAGTATACATGTGATGGGCCAAAGGGCCTGTTTCTATGCTGTATGACAGTTAGTGAGACTAGGTCTATTGTTCAAACATTGTCTGAGAATCATTCATTTGGGACCGCAACAGGAACTGTAATCTGTATTAAATGAGTTGGCAAGGAACCAGGGCGTGTTTCAGGGTGAAATTATAACATTCTGTTCCTGAAATCCTGGCAATATTTCCATCTCTAACTCTGATTCTATCTCCACCACACTCTGCAATCCCCCACTCCTTCCCCTTCCCCCTCCATTCCACAGTCACTCTCCGAGACCCCTCAGTCCCACACTGACTGTCCGAAACCCCTCAGTCCCACACTGACTGTCCGAGACCCCGCTGTCCCACAGTAGAAATAGGTGATTGTTAGATGACCAGTTTGCTTTCACGATGTGGATCAATTGGTGAAACATTTTAAGAAGTCCTGGAGCTTTCACTTGGAGATGGTTTTAATTTGTTACACACACTGGGCGGGTTTCCTCCCCCTTGAGACACTGGGCAGGTGCTAATAGTAAGAGTTTTAACAACACCAGGTTAAAGTCCAACAGGTTTATTTGGTAGCAAATACCATTAGCTTTTGGAGCGCTGCTCCTTCGTCAGATGGAGTGGAAATCTGCTCTCAAACAGGGCACAGATACACAAAATCAAGTTACAGAATACTGATTAGAATGTGAATCCCTACAACCAGCCAGGTCTTAAAGATACAGACAACGTGGGTGGAGGGAGCATTAAGCACAGGTTAAAGAGATGTGTATTGTCTCCAGACAGGATAGCCTGCAAGTCCAGGAGGCAAGCTGTGGGGGTTACTGATAATGTGACATAAATCCAACATCCCTGTTTAGGCCGTCCTCATGTGTCCTCATGTCTACTGCCTCCCAAAAATACACAAGGCAAACACACCCGGCCGTCCCATCGTATTGGGCAATGGAACCCTGTGCGAGAACCTCTCCGGCTATGTCGAGGGCATCTTGAAACCCATTGTACAAAGAACCCCCAGCTTTTGCCGTGACACGACGGACTTCCTACAGAAACTCGGCACACATGGAGCAGTTGAACCAGGAGCGCTCCTCGTCACAATGGATGTCTCGGCACTCCACAACAGCATCCCCCATGACGATAGCATTGCTGCAACGGCCTCAGTGCTCAGCGCCAACAACTGCCAGTTTCCAGATGCAATTTTACATCTCATCTGCTTCATCCTGGACCACAATGTCTTCACCTTCAACAACAAGTTCTTCATCCAGACACACGGAACAGCCATGGGGACCAAATTCGCACCTCAATATGCCAACATCTTCATGCACAGGTTCGAACAAGACTTCTTCACCGCACGGGACCTTCAACCGATGCTATACACTAGATACATCGATGACATTTTCTTCCTTTGGAGTCATGGTGAACAATCACTGAAACAACTCTATGATGACATCAACAAGTTCCATCCCACCATCAGACTCACCATGGTCTACTTGCCGGAATCGGTTGCATTCTTGGACACACGCATCTCCATTAAGGACGGTCACCTCAGCACCTCACTGTACCGCAAGCCCACGGATAACTTCACGATGCTCCACTTCTCCAGCTTCCACCCTAAACACGTTAAAGAAGCCATCCCCTACGGACAAGCCTTCCATATACACAGGATCTGCTCGGATGAGGAGGATCGCAACAGACACCTCCAGACGCTGAAAGATGTCCTCATAAGAACAGGATATGGCGCTCGACTCCTCGATCAACAGTTCCGACCCGTCACAGCGAAAAACTGCACCAAGCTCCTCAGAAGACAAACACGGGACACGGTGAACAGAGTACCCTTCGTCGTCCAGTACTTCCCCGGAGCGGAGAAGCTACGGCATCTCCTCCGGAGCCTTCAACATGTCATTGATGAAGACGAACATCTCGCCAAGGCCATCCCCACACCCCCACTTCTTGCCTTCAAACAACCGCGCAACCTCAAACAGACCATTGTCCGCAGCAAACTACCCAGCCTTCAGGAGAACAGTGACCACGACACCACACAACCCTGCCACAGCAACCTCCGCAAGATGTGCTGGATCATCAACACGGATGCCATCATCTCACGTGAGAACACCATCTACCAGGTACACGCTACCTACTCTTGCAACTCGGCCAACGTTGTCTACCTGATACGCTGCAGGAAAGGATGTCCCGAGGCATGGTACATTGGGGAAACCATGCAGACGCTACGACAACGGATAAATGAACACCGCTCGACAATCACCAGGCAAGACTGTTCTCTTCCTGTGGGGGAGCACTTCAGCAGTCACGGGCATTCAGCCTCAGATCTCCGGGTAAGCATTCTCCAAGGCGACCTTCACGACACATGACAGTGCAGAGTCGCTGAGCAGAAACTGATAGCCAAGTTCCGCACACATGAGGACGGCCTAAACCGGGATGTTGGATTTATGTCACATTATCAGTAACCCCCACAGCTTGCCTCCTGGACTTGCAGAATCTCACTGGCTGTCCTGTCTGGAGACAATACACATCTCTTTAACCTGTGCTTAATGCTCCCTCCACCCACATTGTTGTATCTTTAAGATCTGGTTGGCTGTAGGGATTCGCATTCTAATCAGTATTCTGTAACTTTATTTTGTGTCTGTGCCCTGTTTGAGAGCACATTTCCACTCCATCTGACGAAGGAGCAGCGTTCTGAAAGCTAATGGTATTTGCTACCAAATAAACCTGTTGGACTTTAACCTGGTGTTGTTAAAACTCTTACTGTGTTCACCCCAGTCCAACGCCGGCATCTCCACATCAGGTGCTAATAGGCAGGAAGGGAATGGATCATCTGCTAAGTTCCTTTCCAGCACTAATGGTGAGTGAGAATGGACAGGAGCCTCACCCTATCATCCTGTAAATGACCCCAGCTTCAGCAACCATACCCCAAGATCTCTCCTCGCCTCCATCATCCCCCACCTCCCCAGTGATCTGCTGTCTCCCCCTAACCCCCACAATTATGTTCCCTTCCATCCTGTCCAGAACCTGTGATCCTCCCTCCCCAACCTTCCAGCCAATAGGAAACCCCCGCACTACACAGCAAGAATCAGAGGAAAAATATCAACTTTGTCCCAGAGTAAAAATGTCAGAGTAAAAAACCTGTATTTCCAGCTATAACTATTATCACCAGCTATAACTATTATCCCAACTCTAACCATTATTACCAACTATAACTATTCCTCATTCCAAACACATTTCCCAATTAATAACAAAGGACAGAGGATCAACTTGCAGAGTAAGGGTCACATGACCTGGGGAGCCAATTGGGGAGCAGGGTGGGGGATCACCCAAGTTTAGGTTTCTGTTCCAAAGCCGCCTTGGGAGCTGGCTGCAGCCACGAGGCTCGAAGCCTCCAAACGGTCTTTCCCTCAACTGGTGAACAAGAATTCTTTCATAATGGGACCACAATTTTTTGTTCACTCATGTTCTATGACTAAGTCTATGGATGGAATTCTCCCAAAGAAATGAGTGCGGCAGGGTGGGAGAATTGCCTCCTATCTGCCAGTCCCTCTGTTCCATCATGACTCTTGATCTCTCTTTTCTGTTGTCCCTTTTTCTGGTCAATATATCTCC
The DNA here is from genome assembly GCF_964213995.1 of Mustelus asterias. NCBI lineage: Eukaryota > Metazoa > Chordata > Chondrichthyes > Carcharhiniformes > Triakidae > Mustelus > Mustelus asterias. The sequence continues at coordinate 21,199 of NW_027592914.1, forward strand.
TTCCATCCTTGTTGTTTATTCCACATTGTTGTCCATCCAGTCTTGTCCTATAATAAAAATGAAGCAATCTATTTTTATTTATTGTCATGAATTGTAACATTATTTTTGATGTTTGCTGTTTAATTATCAAGACTTAATTTCGGAAAGTGACTTCTCTTCTTTTCAGCTCTTGCCGATCCCATAGGCAGCAATCTCACTCTGCCCCAATTGAATACAACCATGGAACCTGGCTTCACCAGAGCACTTGGATCCCATCCCAATCCAGTATCAAAGCCCGGATCCACAATGGGATATACAGAGCAAGAAAATCTTACATTCCATGACAACAATCTGGATGGTGAGTGTAGTATTTCCTTTCAGAATAAAACCCACATTATATGTGATCTACATAAACTGGGAACTATTATAGTCTAACAAGATGTGGTGAGTTACAAAATCCATTGCCCGTGGGAAGAGGGACGCGAACAAAATTTGCTTTGACTTGTTTCAATCTAAAACGCCATTGGGGTCCTATCATCTCCTTTGGATAGAAAGAGGGGCTTTCACTTTAGTCTGACATCAGTCACAGGGAAATTGCTAGAATTATGATTAAGATGTTATAACAGGAGATTTAAAAATCTTAATGAGATTAGGAAGAGTCAACATGATTTTGTGAATGAGAATCATATGTAATTAATTTACTGGAGTTCTTTGATGAAAAAACATGCAAGGTAAAGAGGAACCTTTAGATGTGGTGAACTTGGATTTCCAAAAGGCATTTGATAAGGTGCCTCATTAAACATTACTAGGCAGTAGCACACAGTGCAGGGGGGACAGATTAGCATGGATTGGGGTCTGGTTAGCTGACAGAATAAGAAGTTTAACAACACCAGGTTAAAGTCCAACAGGTTTATTTGGTAGCAAAAGCCACACAAGCTTTCGAAGCTCTAAGCCCCTTCTTCAGGTGAGTGGGAATTCTGTTCACAAACAGAACTTATAAAGACACAGACTCAATTTACATGAATAATGGTTGGAATGCGAATACTTACAACTAATCCAGTCTTTAAGAAACAAAACAATGGGAGTGGAGAGAGCATCAAGACAGGCTAAAAAGATGTGTATTGTCTCCAGACAAGACAGCCAGTGAAACTCTGCAGGTCCACGCAACTGTGGGGGTTACAGATAGTGTGACATGAACCCAATATCCCGGTTGAGGCCGTCCTTGTGTGTGCGGAACTTGGCTATCAGTTTCTGCTCAGCGACTCTGCGCTGTCGTGTGTCGCGAAGGCCGCCTTGGAGAACGCTTACCCGAATATCAGAGGCCGAATGCCCGTGACTGCTGAAGTGTTCCCACTTCTTGCCTTCAAACAACCGCACAACCTCAAACAGACCATTGTCCGCAGCAAACTACCCAGCCTTCAGGAGAACAGTGACCAAGACACCACACAACCCTGCCACGGCAACCTCTGCAAGACGTGCCGGATCATCGACACAGATGCCATCATCTCACGTGAGAACACCATCCACCAGGTACACGGTACATACTCTTGCAACTCGGCCAACGTTGTCTACCTGATACGCTGCAAGAAAGGATGTCCCGAGGCATGGTACATTGGGGAAACTATGCAGACGCTGCGACAACGGATGAATGAACACCGCTCGACAATCACCAGGCAAGACTGTTCTCTTCCTGTTGGGGAGCACTTCAGCGGTCACGGGCATTCGGCCTCTGATATTCGGGTAAGCGTTCTCCAAGGCGGCCTTCGCGACACACGACAGCGCAGAGTCGCTGAGCAGAAACTGATAGCCAAGTTCCGCACACACAAGGACGGCCTCAACCGGGATATTGGGTTCATGTCACACTATCTGTAACCCCCACAGTTGCGTGGACCTGCAGAGTTTCACTGGCTGTCTTGTCTGGAGACAATACACATCTTTTTAGCCTGTCTTGATGCTCTCTCCACTCCCATTGTTTTGTTTCTTAAAGACTGGATTAGTTGTAAGTATTCGCATTCCAACCATTATTCATGTAAATTGAGTCTGTGTCTTTATAAGTTCTGTTTGTGAACAGAATTCCCACTCACCTGAAGAAGGGGCTTAGAGCCTCGAAAGCTTGTGTGGCTTTTGCTACCAAATAAACCTGTTGGACTTTAACCTGGTGTTGTTAAACTTCTTACTGTGTTTACCCCAGTCCAACGCCGGCATCTCCACATCATAGCTGACAGAAAGCAGAGATTAGGGATAAATGGGTATTTTTCAAGTTGGCAAGCTGTAACTACAGGAGTGTCACAGGGATCAGTGCTGGGGCCTCAACTATTTACTTGGTCAAGACACCAAATGTATATTGGCTAAATTTGCTGATACATGGAAAAGTAAATTGCCAAGAACAGATAGAGTGCCGGCAAAGGGATATAAATAGGTTAGTGAATGGGCCAAAATCTGGCAAATGGAGTATAATGTGGAACACATGGACCGGTCAGCTTTGGCAGGAACGATAGAAAAGAAGCAAGGTATTTAAATGGAGAGAGATTGTAGAACTCTGAGGTACAGAGGGATCTGGGTGTCCTGGTGTATGAATCAGAAAAAGTGAGTCTGCAGCTACAGCAAGTGATTAGGAAGGCAAATGGATTGTTGGTGTTTATTGCAAAGGGAATGGAATATAAAAGAGGGAGGGTTTTACAAGAGCTCCACAAGGCTCCCGGGAGACCACACCTGGAATACTATGTACAGTTTGGTCTCTTTATTAAAAAGAGGATAGAATTGTGTTTGAAGCAGTTCAGAGAGCATTCAGTGAATAAATTCCCAAAATGAAGGGTTTATTCCTGCAGAGGAAGGGGGTCCGATAGCCGCTCCAGTTTAGAAAGTAAAGGGTGAACTTATTGAAACATGGGAGATCCTGAGAGGATTCGAAAGGGTGGATTCCGAAGGATGTTTCCCCTCTCTCTCAGTTATATTCCCCCCATTCTCCTTGGTTATATTCTTCTCTCTCTCTCCGTTTTATCCCTCTCTCTCTCTCTCCGTTATATTCCTCTCTCTCTCTCTCGGTTATATTCCTCCCTCTCTCTCTCAGTCATGTTCCTCTCTCTCTCTCCGTTATATTCCTCTCTCTCTCTCTCTCGGATATATTCCTCTCTCTCTCGGTTATATTCCTCACTCTCTCTCTCTCTCGATTATGTTCCTCTCTCTCTCTCTCTTGGATATATTCCTCTCCCTCTCGGTTATATTCCTCTCTCTCTCTCACTCTCTCTCGGTTATATTCCTCTCTCTCTCTCTCGGTTATATTCCTCTCTCTCTCTCTCTCTCGGTTATATTCCTCTCTCTCTCTCTCTCTCGGTTATATTCCTCTCTCTCTCTCTCGGTTATATTCCTCTCTCTCTCTCTCTCTCGGTTATATTCCTCTCTCTCTCGGTTATATTCCTCTCTCTCTCTCTCTCTCGGTTATATTCCTCTCTCTCTCTCTCTCTCGGTTATATTCCTCTCTCTCTCTCTCTCTCTCTCGGTTATATTCCTCTCTCGCTCTCTCTCGGTTATATTCCTCTCTCTCTCTCTCTCTCGGTTATATTCCTCTCTCTCTCTCTCTCTCGGTTATATTCCTCTCTCTCTCTCTCTCTCGGTTATATTCCTCTCTCTCTCTCTCTCTCTCGGTTATATTCCTCTCTCTCTCTCTCTCGGTTATATTCCTCTCTCTCTCTCTCTCAGTTATATTCCTCTCTCTCTCTCTCAGTTATATTCCTCACTCTCTCTCTCTCTCTCGGTTATATTCCTCTCTCTCTCTCTCTCGGTTATATTCCTCTCCCTCTCTCTCTCAGTTATATTCCTCTCTCTCTCTCTCAGTTATATTCCTCTCTCTCTCTCTCGGTTATATTCCTCTCTCTCTCTCTCTCGGTTATATTCCTCTCTCTCTCTCTCTCAGTTATATTCCTCTCTCTCTCTCTCAGTTATATTCCTCTCTCTCTCTCTCTCGGTTATATTCCTCTCTCTCTCTCTCGGTTATATTCCTCTCTCTCTCTCTCTCGGTTATATTCCTCTCTCTCTCTCTCAGTTATATTCCTCTCTCTCTCTCTCTCGGTTATATTCCTCTCTCTCTCTCTCTCGGTTATATTCCTCTCTCTCTCTCTCTCAGTTATATTCCTCTCTCTCTCTCTCTCGGTTATATTCCTCTCTCTCTCTCTCTCAGTTATATTCCTCTCTCTCTCTCTCTCAGTTATATTCCTCTCTCTCTCTCTCTCTCGGTTATATTCCTCTCTCTCTCTCTCTCTCTCGGTTATATTCCTCTCTCTCTCTCTCTCTCGGTTATATTCCTCTCTCTCTCTCTCTCTCGGTTATATTCCTCTCTCTCCCTCTCTCTCTCTCTCTCGGTTATATTCCTCTCTCTCCCTCTCTCTCTCTCTCTCTCGGTTATATTCCTCTCTCTCTCTCTCGGTTATATTCCTCTCTCTCTCTCTCTCTCGGTTATATTCCTCTCTCACTCTCTCTCGGTTATATTCCTCTCTCTCTCTCACGGTTATATTCCTCTCTCTCTCGGTTATATTCCTCTCTCTCTCTCTCAGTTATATTCCTCTCTCTCTCTCTCTCTTCGGTTATATTCCTCTCTCACTCTCTCTCGGTTATATTCCTCTCTCTCTCTCTCGGTTATATTCCTCTCTCTCTCTCTCGGTTATATTCCTCTCTCTCTCTCTCTCTCTCAGTTATATTCCTCTCTCTCTCTCTCTCTCTCGGTTATATTCCTCTCTCTCTCTCTCTCGGTTATATTCCTCTCTCTCTCTCTCTCTCGGTTATATTCCTCTCTCTCTCTCTCTCTCTCTCGGTTATATTCCTCTCTCTCTCCTCTCTCTCTCGGTTATATTCCTCTCTCTCTCTCTCGGTTATATTCCTCTCTCTCTCTCTCTCTCTCGGTTATATTCCTCTCTCACTCTCTCTCTCTCGGTTATATTCCTCTCTCTCTCTCTCTCGGTTATATTCCTCTCTCTCTCTCTCGGTTATATTCCTCTCTCTCTCTCTCGGTTATATTCTCTCTCTCTCTCTCTCTCTCGGTTATATTCCTCTCTCACTCTCTCTCTCTCGGTTATATTCCTCTCTCTCTCTCTCTCGGTTATATTCCTCTCTCACTCTCTCTCGGTTATATTCCTCTCTCACTCTCTCTCTCTCGGTTATATTCCTCTCTCACTCTCTCTCTCTCGGTTATATTCCTCTCTCACTCTCTCTCTCTCGGTTATATTCCTCTCTCTCTCTCTCTCGGTTATATTCCTCTCTCTCTCTCTCGGTTATATTCCTCTCTCTCTCTCTCTCGGTTATATTCCTCTCTCACTCTCTCTCGGTTATATTCCTCTCTCACTCTCTCTCTCTCGGTTATATTCCTCTCTCTCTCTCTCTCTCTCGGTTATATTCCTCTCTCACTCTCTCTCTCTCGGTTATATTCCTCTCTCTCTCTCTCTCGGTTATATTCCTCTCTCACTCTCTCTCGGTTATATTCCTCTCTCACTCTCTCTCGGTTATATTCCTCTCTCTCTCTCTCTCGGTTATATTCCTCTCTCTCTCTCTCTCTCTCTCGGTTATATTCCTCTCTCTCTCTCTCTCGGTTATATCCCTCTCTCTCCCTCTCTCTCTCGGTTATATTCCTCTCTCACTCTCTCTCTCTCGGTTATATTCCTCTCTCACTCTCTCTCTCGGTTATATTCCTCTCTCTCTCTCTCTCTCGGTTATATTCCTCTGTCTCTCTCTCTCTCTCGGTTATATTCCTCTCTCACTCTCTCTCTCTCGGTTATATTCCTCTCTCACTCTCTCTCTCTCGGTTATATTCCTCTCTCTCTCTCTCTCTCGGTTATATTCCTCTCTCTCTCTCTCTCTCTCGGTTATATTCCTCTCTCTCTCTCTCTCTCGGTTATATTCCTCTCTCACTCTCTCTCTCTCGGTTATATTCCTCTCTCACTCTCTCTCTCTCGGTTATATTCCTCTCTCTCTCTCTCTCTCGGTTATATTCCTCTCTCTCTCTCTCGGTTATATTCCTCTCTCACTCTCTCTCTCTCGGTTATATTCCTCTCTCTCTCTCTCTCTCGGTTATATTCCTCTCTCTCTCTCTCTCTCGGTTATATTCCTCTCTCTCTCTCTCTCTCTTCGGTTATATTCCTCTCTCACTCTCTCTCTCTCGGTTATATTCCTCTCTCACTCTCTCTCTCTCGGTTATATTCCTCTCTCTCTCTCTCTCGGTTATATTCCTCTCTCTCTCTCTCTCTCTCGGTTATATTCCTCTCTCTCTCTCTCTCTCTCGGTTATATTCCTCTCTCTCTCTCTCTCGGTTATATTCCTCTCTCACTCTCTCTCTCTCGGTTATATTCCTCTCTCTCTCTCTCTCTCGGTTATATTCCTCTCTCTCTCTCTCTCTCTCGGTTATATTCCTCTCTCTCTCTCTCAGTTATATTCCTCTCTCACTCTCTCTCTCTCGGTTATATTCCTCTCTCTCTCTCTCTCTCTCGGTTATATTCCTCTCTCTCTCTCGGTTATATTCCTCTCTCTCTCTCTCTCTCTCGGTTATATTCCTCTCTCTCTCTCTCTCTCGGTTATATTCCTCTCTCCTCTCTCTCTCTCGGTTATATTCCTCTCTCTCTCTCTCTCTCTCGGATATATTCCTCTCTCTCTCTCTCTCTCGGTTATATTCCTCTCTCACTCTCTCTCGGTTATATTCCTCTCTCTCTCTCTCTCTCTCGGTTATATTCCTCTCTCTCTCCCTCTCTCGGTTATATTCCTCTCTCTCTCTCTCTCTCGGTTATATTCCTCTCTCTCTCTCTCTCTCGGTTATATTCCTCTCTCTCTCTCTCTCTCGGTTATATTCCTCTCTCACTCTCTCTCGGTTATATTCCTCTCTCTCTCTCTCGGTTATATTCCTCTCTCACTCTCTCTCGGTTATATTCCTCTCTCTCTCTCTCTCTCTCGGTTATATTCCTCTCTCTCTCTCTCTCTCGGTTATATTCCTCTCTCACTCTCTCTCTCGGTTATATTCCTCTCTCTCTCTCTCTCTCTCGGTTATATTCCTCTCTCTCTCTCTCTCTCGGTTATATTCCTCTCTCACTCTCTCTCGGTTATATTCCTCTCTCTCTCTCTCTCTCTCGGTTATATTCCTCTCTCTCTCTCTCTCTCTCGGTTATATTCCTCTCTCTCTCTCTCTCTCGGTTATATTCCTCTCTCTCTCTCTCGGTTATATTCCTCTCTCACTCTCTCTCTCGGTTATATTCTCTCTCTCTCTCTCTCGGTTATATTCCTCTCTCTCTCTCTCGGTTATATTCCTCTCTCTCTCTCTCTCTCGGTTATATTCCTCTCTCTCTCTCTCGGTTATATTCCTCTCTCACTCTCTCTCTCGGTTATATTCCTCTCTCTCTCTCTCTCGGTTATATTCCTCTCTCTCTCTCTCGGTTATATTCCTCTCTCTCTCTCGGTTATATTCCTCTCTCTCTCTCTCTCAGTTATATTCCTCTCTCTCTCTCTCGGTTATATTCTCTCTCTCTCTCTCTCTCTCGGTTATATTACTCTCTCTCTCTCTCGGTTATATTCCTCTCTCTCTCTCTCTCGGTTATATTCCTCTCTCTCTCTCTCTCGGTTATATTCCTCTCTCTCTCTCTCGGTTATATTCCTCTCTCTCTCTCTCTCGGTTATATTCCTCTCTCTCTCTCTCTCTCGGTTATATTCCTCTCTCTCTCTCTCGGTTATATTCCTCTCTCTCTCTCTCTCGGTTATATTCCTCTCTCTCTCTCTCTCTCGGTTATATTCCTCTCTCTCTCTCTCTCTCGGTTATATTCCTCTCTCTCTCTCTCTCGGTTATATTCTCTCTCTCTCTCTCTCTCGGTTATATTCTCTCTCTCTCTCTCTCTCGGTTATATTCCTCTCTCTCTCTCTCTCGGTTATATTATTCTCTCTCTCTCTCTCCTCGGTTATATTCCTCTCTCTCTCTCCTCGGTTATATCCTCTCTCTCTCTCTCTCTCGGTTATATTCCTCTCTCTCTCTCGGTTATATTCCTCTCTCTCTCTCTCTCTCGGTTATATTCCACTCCCTCTCTCTCTCTCGGTTATATTCCTCTCTCTCTCTCTCGGTTATATTCCTCTCTCTCTCTCTCTCTCTCGGTTATATTCCTCTCTCTCTCTCTCTCTCGGTTATATTCCTCTCTCTCTCTCTCTCGGTTATATTCCTCTCTCTCTCTCTCTCGGTTATATTCCTCTCTCACTCTCTCTCTCTCGGTTATATTCCTCTCTCTCTCTCTCTCGGTTATATTCCTCTCTCTCTCTCTCTCTCGGTTATATTCCTCTCTCTCTCTCTCTCGGTTATATTCCTCTCTCTCTCTCTCTCTCGGTTATATTCCTCTCTCTCTCTCTCTCTCGGTTATATTCCTCTCTCTCTCTCTCTCGGTTATATTCCTCTCTCTCTCTCTCTCCGGTTATATTCCTCTCTCTCTCTCGGTTATATTCCTCTCTCTCTCTCTCTCTCGGTTATATTCCTCTCTCTCTCTCTCTCTCGGTTATATTCCTCTCTCTCTCTCTCTCTCAGTTATATTCCCCCATTCTCCTTGGTTATATTCTTCTCTCCTCTCTCCCGTTATATTCCTCTCTCTCTCTCTCGGTTATATTCCTCCCTCTCTCTCTCAGTCATGTTCCTCTCTCTCTCTCGTTATATTCCTCTCTCTCTCTCTCTCGGATATATTCCTCTCTCTCTCGGTTATATTCCTCACTCTCTCTCTCTCTCGATTATGTTCCTCTCTCTCTCTCTCTTGGATATATTCCTCTCTCTCTCGGTTATATTCCTCTCTCTCTCTCACTCTCTCTCGGTTATATTCCTCTCTCTCTCTCTCGGTTATATTCCTCTCTCTCTCTCTCTCTCGGTTATATTCCTCTCTCTCTCTCTCTCTCGGTTATATTCCTCTCTCTCTCTCTCCGGTTATATTCCTCTCTCTCTCTCCTCTCGGTTATATTCCTCTCTCTCTCTCTCTCTCGGTTATATTCCTCTCTCTCTCTCTCTCTCGGTTATATTCCTCACTCTCTCTCTCTCTCGGTTATATTCCTCTCTCTCTCTCTCTCGGTTATATTCCCTCTCTCTCTCTCTCTCTCTCGGTTATATTCCTCTCTCTCTCTCTCTCGGTTATATTCCTCTCTCTCTCTCTCTCTCTCTCGGTTATATTCCTCTCTCTCTCTCTCTCTCGGTTATATTCCTCTCTCTCTCTCTCTCTCGGTTATATTCCTCTCTCTCTCTCTCTCTCTCGGTTATATTCCTCTCTCTCTCTCTCGGTTATATTCCTCTCTCTCTCTCTCTCAGTTATATTCCTCTCTCTCTCTCTCAGTTATATTCCTCACTCTCTCTCTCTCTCTCGGTTATATTCCTCTCTCTCTCTCTCTCGGTTATATTCCTCTCCCTCTCTCTCTCAGTTATATTCCTCTCTCTCTCTCTCAGTTATATTCTCTCTCTCTCTCTCCGGTTATATTCCTCTCTCTCTCTCTCGGTTATATTCCTCTCTCTCTCTCTCTCAGTTATATTCCTCTCTCTCTCTCTCAGTTATATTCCTCTCTCTCCTCTCTCTCTCTCGTTATATTCCTCTCTCTTCTCTCTCGGTTATATTCCTCTCTCTCTCTCTCTCGGTTATATTCCTCTCTCTCTCTCTCAGTTATATTCCTCTCTCTCCTCTCTCGGTTATATTCCTCTCTCTCTCTCTCTCTCGGTTATATTCCTCTCTCTCTCTCTCTCAGTTATATTCCTCTCTCTCTCTCTCTCGGTTATATTCCTCTCTCTCTCTCTCTCTCAGTTATATTCCTCTCTCTCTCTCTCTCTCAGGGGGGTTATATTCCTCTCTCTCTCTCTCTCTCGGTTATATTCCTCTCTCTCTCTCTCTCTCTCGGTTATATTCCTCTCTCTCTCTCTCTCTCGGTTATATTCCTCTCTCTCTCTCTCTCTCGGTTATATTCCTCTCTCTCCCTCTCTCTCTCTCTCTCTCGGTTATATTCCTCTCTCTCCCTCTCTCTCTCTCTCTCTCGGTTATATTCCTCTCTCTCTCTCTCGGTTATATTCCTCTCTCTCTCTCTCTCTCGGTTATATTCCTCTCTCACTCTCTCTCGGTTATATTCCTCTCTCTCTCTCACGGTTATATTCCTCTCTCTCTCGGTTATATTCCTCTCTCTCTCTCTCAGTTATATTCCTCTCTCTCTCTCTCTCTCTCGGTTATATTCCTCTCTCTCTCTCTCTCTCGGTTATATTCCTCTCTCTCTCTCTCTCGGTTATATTCCTCTCTCTCTCTCTCTCGGTTATATTCCTCTCTCTCTCTCTCTCTCAGTTATATTCCTCTCTCTCTCTCTCTCTCGGTTATATTCCTCTCTCTCTCTCTCTCGGTTATATTCCTCTCTCTCTCTCTCTCTCGGTTATATTCCTCTCTCTCTCTCTCCTCTCTCGGTTATATTCCTCCTCTCTCTCTCTCTCTCGGTTATATTCCTCTCTCTCTCTCTCGGTTATATTCCTCTCTCTCTCTCTCTCTCGGTTATATTCCTCTCTCTCTCCTCTCTCTCGGTTATATTCCTCTCTCACTCTCTCTCTCGGTTATATTCCTCTCTCTCTCTCTCGGTTATATTCCTCTCTCTCTCTCTCGGTTATATTCCTCTCTCTCTCTCTCGGTTATCTTCCTCTCTCTCTCTCTCTCTCGGTTATATTCCTCTCTCTCTCTCTCTCTCGGTTATATTCCTCTCTCTCTCTCTCTCTCGGTTATATTCCTCTCTCTCTCTCTCTCGGTTATATTCCTCTCTCTCTCTCTCTCCGGTTATATTTCTCTCTCTCTCTCTCTCTCTCTCTCGGTTATATTCCTCTCTCTCTCTCTCTCGGTTATATTCCTCTCTCTCTCTCTCTCTCTCGGTTATATTCTCTCTCTCTCTCTCTCTCGGTTATATTCCTCTCTCTCTCTCTCTCTCGGTTATATTCCTCTCTCTCTCTCTCTCGGTTATATTCCTCTCTCTCTCTCTCTCGGTTATATTCCTCTCTCTCTCTCTCTCAGTTATATTCCTCTCTCTCTCTCTCGGTTATATTCCTCTCTCTCTCTCTCTCTCGGTTATATTCCTCTCTCTCTCTCTCTCGGTTATATTCCTCTCTCTCTCTCTCTCAGTTATATTCCTCTCTCTCTCTCTCTCGGTTATATTCCTCTCTCTCTCTCTCGGTTATATTCCTCTCTCTCTCTCTCCGGTTATATTCCTCTCTCTCTCTCTCTCAGTTATATTCCTCTCTCTCTCTCTCTAGGTTATATTCCTCTCTCTCTCTCTCTCGGTTATATTCCTCTCTCTCTCTCTCGGTTATATTCCTCTCTCTCTCTCTCTCGGTTATATTCCTCTCTCTCTCTCTCAGTTATATCTCCTCTCTCTCTCTCTCTCGGTTATATTCCTCTCTCTCTCTCTCTCTCGGTTATATTCCTCTCTCTCTCTCTCTCTCGGTTATATTCCTCTCTCTCTCTCTCTCTCGGTTATATTCCTCTCTCTCTCTCTCTCTCAGTTATATTCCTCTCTCTCTCTCTCTCTGGTTATATTCCTCTCTCTCTCTCTCTCTCGGTTATATTCCTCTCTCTCTCTCTCTCTCTCGGTTATATTCCTCTCTCTCTCTCTCTCTCGGTTATATTCCTCTCTCTCTCTCTCTCTCTCGGTTATATTCCTCTCTCTCTCTCTCTCTCTGGTTATATTCCTCTCTCTCTCTCTCTCTCTCGGTTATATTCCTCTCTCTCTCTCTCGGTTATATCTCTCTCTCTCTCTCTCTCGGTTATATTCCTCTCTCTCTCTCTCCTCTCTCTCTCTCGGTTATATTCCTCTCTCTCTCTCTCGGTTATATTCCTCTCCCTCTCTCGGTTATATTCCTCTCTCTCTCTCCGGTTATATTCCTCTCTCTCTCTCTCTCTCGGTTATATTCCTCTCTCACTCTCTCTCGGTTATATTCCTCTCTCTCTCTCTCTCGGTTATATTCCTCTCTCTCTCTCTCTCGGTTATATTCCTCTCTCTCTCTCTCTCTCTCGGTTATATTCCTCTCTCACTCTCTTTCTCTCTCTCTCTCGGTTATATTCCTCTCTCTCTCTCTCTCGGTTATATTCCTCTCTCTCTCTCTCTCTCGGTTATATTCCTCTCTCTCTCTCTCTCTCTCGGTTATATTCCTCTCTCTCTCTCTCTCTCTCGGTTATATTCCTCTCTCTCTCTCTCTCGGTTATATTCCTCTCTCTCTCTCTCTCTCTCGGTTATATTCCTCTCTCACTCTCTCTCTCTCGGTTATATTCCTCTCTCTCTCTCTCTCTCGGTTATATTCCTCTCTCTCTCTCTCTCGGTTATATTCCTCTCTCTCTCTCTTCGGTTATATTCCTCTCTCTCTCTCTCTCTCGGTTATATTCCTCTCTCTCTCTCTCTCTCGGTTATATTCCTCTCTCTCTCTCTCTCGGTTATATTCCTCTCTCTTCTCTCTCTCGGTTATATTCCTCTCTCACTCTCTCTCTCTCGGTTATATTCCTCTCTCACTCTCTCTCTCTCGGTTATATTCCTCTCTCTCTCTCTCTCTCGGTTATATTCCTCTCTCTCTCTCTCTCGGTTATATTCCTCTCTCTCTCTCTCTCTCGGTTATATTCCTCTCTCTCTCTCTCTCTCGGTTATATTCCTCTCTCACTCTCTCTCTCGGTTATATTCCTCTCTCTCTCTCTCTCTCGGTTATATTCCTCTCTCTCTCTCTCTCTCGGTTATATTCCTCTCTCACTCTCTCTCTCTCGGTTATATTCCTCTCTCTCTCTCTCTCGGTTATATTCCTCTCTCTCTCTCTCTCTCGGTTATATTCCTCTCTCTCTCTCTCTCTCGGTTATATTCCTCTCTCTCTCTCTCTCTCTCTCGGTTATATTCCTCTCTCTCTCTCTCTCTCTCTCGGTTATATTCCTCTCTCTCTCTCTCTCGGTTATATTCCCTCTCTCTCCTTCTCTCTCTCGGTTATATTCCTCTCCTCTCTCTCTCTCGGTTATATTCCTCTCTCACTCTCTCTCGGTTATATTCCTCTCTCTCTCTCTCTCTCGGTTATATTCCTCTCTCTCTCTCTCTCTCTCGGTTATATTCCTCTCTCTCTCTCTCTCTCTCGGTTATATTCCTCTCTCTCTCTCTCTCGGTTATATTCCTCTCTCTCTCTCTCTCTCGGTTATATTCCCTCTCTCTCTCTCTCTCTCGGTTATATTCCTCTCTCTCTCTCTCTCTCGGTTATATTCCTCTCTCTCTCTCTCTCTCGGTTATATTCCTCTCTCTCTCTCTCTCTCGGTTATATTCCTCTCTCTCTCTCTCTCTCGGTTATATTCCTCTCTCTCTCTCTCTCGGTTATATTCCTCTCTCTCTCTCTCTCTCGGTTATATTCCTCTCTCTCTCTCTCGGTTATATTCCTCTCTCTCTCTCTCTCGGTTATATTCCTCTCTCTCTCTCTCTCTCTCGGTTATATTCCTCTCTCTCTCTCTCTCGGTTATATTCCTCTCTCTCTCTCTCTCTCTCGGTTATATTCCTCTCTCTCTCTCTCTCTCTCGGTTATATTCTCTCTCTCTCTCTCTCTCTCGGTTATATTCCTCTCTCTCTCTCTCTCTCGGTTATATTCCTCCTCTCTCTCTCTCTCGGTTATATTCCTCTCTCTCTCTCTCTCTCGGTTATATTCCTCTCTCTCTCTCTCTCGGTTATATTCCTCTCTCTCTCTCTCTCTCTCGGTTATATTCCTCTCTCTCTCTCTCTCTCGGTTATATTCCTCTCTCTCTCTCTCTCTCGGTTATATTCCTCTCTCTCTCTCTCTCTCTCGGTTATATTCCTCTCTCTCCTCTCTTCCGGTTATATTCATTCTCTCTCTCTCTCTTCTCTCGGTTATATTCCTCTCTCTCTCTCTCTCTGGTTATATTCCTCTCTCTCTCTCTCTCGGTTATATTCCTCTCTCTCTCTCTCTCTCGGTTATATTCCTCTCTCTCTCTCTCTCTCGGTTATATTCCTCTCTCTCTCTCTCTCTCGGTTATATTCCTCTCTCTCTCTCTCTCTCGGTTATATTCCTCTCTCTCTCTCTCTCTCGGTTATATTCCTCTCTCTCTCTCTCTCTCGGTTATATTCCTCTCTCTCTCTCTCTCGGTTATATTCCTCTCTCTCTCTCTCTCTCGGTTATATTCCTCTCTCTCTCTCTCTCGGTTATATTCCTCTCCTCTCTCTCTCTCTCGGTTATATTCCTCTCTCTCTCTCTCGGTTATATTCCTCTCACTCTTCTCTCTCTCGGTTATATTCTCTCTCTCTCTCTCTCTCGGTTATATTCCTCTCTCTCTCTCTCTCGGTTATATTCCTCTCTCTCTCTCTCTCTCTCGGTTATATTCCTCTCTCACTCTCTCTCTCTCGGTTATATTCCTCTCTCTCTCTCTCTCTCGGTTATATTCCTCTCTCTCTCTCTCTCTCGGTTATATTCCTCTCTCTCTCTCTCTCTCGGTTATATTCCTCTCTCTCTCTCTCTCTCGGTTATATTCCTCTCTCTCTCTCTCTCTCGGTTATATTCCTCTCTCTCTCTCTCTCTCGGTTATATTCCTCTCTCTCTCTCTCTCTCTCGGTTATATTCCTCTCTCTCTCTCTCTCGGTTATATTCCTCTCTCCTCTCTCTCGGTTATATTCCTCTCTCTCTCTCTCTCTCGGTTATATTCCTCTCTCTCTCTCTCTCGGTTATATTCCTCTCTCTCTCTCTCTCTCGGTTATATTCCTCTCTCTCTCTCTCTCTCGGTTATATTCCTCTCTCTCTCTCTCTCGGTTATATTCCTCTCTCTCTCTCTCTCTCGGTTATATTCCTCTCTCTCTCTCGGTTATATTCCTCTCTCTCTCTCTCTCTCGGTTATATTCCTCTCTCTCTCTCTCTCTCGGTTATATTCCTCTCTCTCTCTCTCTCTCGGTTATATTCCTCTCTCTCTCTCTCTCTCTCGGTTATATTCCTCTCTCTCTCTCTCTCTCTCGGTTATATTCCTCTCTCTCTCTCTCTCTCGGTTATATTCCTCTCTCTCTCTCTCTCTCGGTTATATTCCTCTCTCTCTCTCTCTCTCTCGGTTATATTCCTCTCTCTCTCTCTCTCTCGGTTATATTCCTCTCTCTCTCTCTCTCTCGGTTATATTCTCTCTCTCTCTCTCTCTCGGTTATATTCCTCTCTCTCTCTCTCTCTCGGTTATATTCCTCTCTCTCTCTCTCTCTCGGTTATATTCCTCTCTCTCTCTCTCTCTCGGTTATATTCCTCTCTCTCTCTCTCTCTCGGTTATATTCCTCTCTCTCTCTCTCTCTCGGTTATATTCCTCTCTCTCTCTCTCTCTCTCGGTTATATTCCTCTCTCTCTCTCTCTCTCGGTTATATTCCTCTCTCTCTCTCTCGGTTATATTCCTCTCTCTCTCTCTCTCTCGGTTATATTCCTCTCTCTCTCTCTCTCGGTTATATTCCTCTCTCTCTCTCTCTCTCTCGGTTATATTCTCTCTCTCTCTCTCTCTCGGTTATATTCCTCTCTCTCTCTCTCTCTCGGTTATATTCCTCTCTCTCTCTCTCTCTCTCGGTTATATTCCTCTCTCTCTCTCTCTCTCGGTTATATTCCTCTCTCTCTCTCTCTCTCGGTTATATTCCTCTCTCTCTCTCTCTCTCGGTTATATTCCTCTCTCTCTCTCTCTCGGTTATATTCCTCTCTCTCTCTCTCTCTCGGTTATATTCCTCTCTCTCTCTCTCTCTCGGTTATATTCCTCTCTCTCTCTCTCTCTCGGTTATATTCCTCTCTCTCTCTCTCTCTCTCGGTTATATTCCCTCTCTCTCTCTCTCTCTCGGTTATATTCCTCTCTCACTCTCTCTCGGTTATATTCCTCTCTCTCTCTCTCTCTCTCGGTTATATTCCTCTCTCTCTCTCTCTCTCGGTTATATTCTCTCTCTCTCTCTCTCTCGGTTATATTCCTCTCTCTCTCTCTCTCTCGGTTATATTCCTCTCTCTCTCTCTCTCTCTCGGTTATATTCCTCTCTCTCTCTCTCTCTCGGTTATATTCCTCTCTCTCTCTCTCTCGGTTATATTCCTCTTCTCTCTCTCTCTCGGTTATATTCCTCTCTCTCTCTCTCTCTCGGTTATATTCCTCTCTCTCTCTCTCTCTCGGTTATATTCCTCTCTCTCTCTCTCTCTCTCGGTTATATTCCTCTCTCTCTCTCTCTCGGTTATATTCCTCTCTCTCTCTCTCTCTCGGTTATATTCCTCTCTCTCTCTCTCTCGGTTATATTCCTCTCTCTCTCTCTCTCTCGGTTATATTCCTCTCTCTCTCTCTCTCTCGGTTATATTCCTCTCTCTTTCGGTTATATCTTCACACTCTCTCTCGGTTATATTCCTCTCTCTCTCTCTCTCTCGGTTATATTCCTCTCTCTCTCTCTCTCTCGGTTATATTCCTCTCTCTCTCTCTCTCTCGGTTATATTCCTCTCTCTCTCTCTCTCTCTCGGTTATATTCCTCTCTCTCTCTCTCTCTCGGTTATATTCCTCTCTCTCTCTCTCTCTCGGTTATATTCCTCTCTCTCTCTCTCTCTCGGTTATATTCCTCTCTCTCTCTCTCTCTCTCGGTTATATTCCTCTCTCTCTCTCTCTCTCGGTTATATTCCTCTCTCACTCTCTCTCTCGGTTATATTCCTCTCTCTCTCTCTCTCTCTCGGTTATATTCCTCTCTCTCTCTCTCTCTCTCGGTTATATTCCTCTCTCTCTCTCTCTCTCGGTTATATTCCTCTCTCTCTCTCTCTCGGTTATATTCCTCTCTCTCTCTCTCTCTCGGTTATATTCCTCTCTCTCTCTCTCTCTCGGTTATATTCCTCTCTCTCTCTCTCTCGGTTATATTCCTTCTCTCTCTCTCTCTCTCGGTTATATTCCTCTCTCTCTCTCTCTCGGTTATATTCCTCTCTCTCTCTCTCTCTCGGTTATATTCCTCTCTCTCTCTCTCTCTCGGTTATATTCCTCTCTCTCTCTCTCTCTCGGTTATATTCCTCTCTCTCTCTCTCTCTCGGTTATATTCCTCTCTCTCTCTCTCGGTTATATCCTCTCTCTCTCTCTCTCTCGGTTATATTCCTCTCTCTCTCTCTCTCTCGGTTATATTCCTCTCTCTCTCTCTCTCTCGGTTATATTCCTCTCTCTCTCTCTCTCGGTTATATTCCTCTCTCTCTCTCTCTCTCGGTTATATTCCTCTCTCTCTCTCTCTCTCGGTTATATTCCTCTCTCTCTCTCTCTCTCGGTTATATTCCTCTCTCTCTCTCTCTCTCGGTTATATTCCTCTCTCTCTCTCTCTCTCGGTTATATTCCTCTCTCTCTCTCTCTCGGTTATATTCCTCTCTCCTCTCTCTCTCTCGGTTATATTCCTCTCTCTCTCTCTCTCTCGGTTATATTCCTCTCTCTCTCTCTCTCTCGGTTATATTCCTCTCTCTCTCTCTCTCTCGGTTATATTCCTCTCTCTCTCTCTCTCTCGGTTATATTCCTCTCTCTCTCTCTCTCTCGGTTATATTCCTCTCTCTCTCTCTCTCTCTCGGTTATATTCCTCTCTCTCTCTCTCTCTCGGTTATATTCCTCTCTCTCTCTCTCTCTCGGTTATATTCCTCTCTCTCTCTCCTCTCTCGGTTATATTCCTCTCTCTCTCTCTCTCTCGGTTATATTCCTCTCTCTCTCTCTCTCTCGGTTATATTCCTCTCTCTCTCTCTCTCTCTCGGTTATATTCCTCTCTCTCTCTCTCTCTCAGTTATATTCCTCTCTCTCTCTCTCTCTCGGTTATATTCCTCTCTCTCTCTCTCTCTCGGTTATATTCCTCTCTCTCTCTCTCGGTTATATTCCTCTCTCTCTCTCTCTCTCGGTTATATTCCTCTCTCTCTCTCTCTCTCGGTTATATTCTCTCTCTCTCTCTCTCTCGGTTATATTCCT
Source organism: Mustelus asterias (assembly GCF_964213995.1). NCBI lineage: Eukaryota > Metazoa > Chordata > Chondrichthyes > Carcharhiniformes > Triakidae > Mustelus > Mustelus asterias. The sequence continues at coordinate 39,096 of NW_027592914.1, forward strand.
CTCTCTCTCTCTCTCTCGGTTATATTCCTCTCTCTCTCTCTCTCTCGGTTATATTCCTCTCTCTCTCTCTCTCGGTTATATTCCTCTCTCTCTCTCTCTCTCGGTTATATTCCTCTCTCTCTCTCTCTCTCGGTTATATTCCTCTCTCTCTCTCTCTCTCTCGGTTATATTCCTCTCTCTCTCTCTCTCTCGGTTATATTCCTCTCTCTCTCTCTCTCTCGGTTATATTCCTCTCTCTCTCTCTCGGTTATATTCTCTCTCTCCTCTCCGGTTATATTCCTCTCTCTCTCTCTCGGTTATATTCCTCTCTCTCTCTCTCTCTCGGTTATATTCCTCTCTCTCTCTCTCTCTCGGTTATATTCCTCTCTCTCTCTCTCTCTCGGTTATATTCCTCTCTCTCTCTCTCTCGGTTAATATTCCTCTCTCTCTCTCTCTCGGTTATATTCCTCTCTCTCTCTCTCTCGGGTTATATTCCTCTCTCTCTCTCTCTCTCGGTTATATTCCTCTCTCTCTCTCTCTCGGTTATATTCCTCTCTCTCTCTCTCTCTCGGTTATATTCCTCTCTCTCTCTCTCTCGGTTATATTCCTCTCTCTCTCTCTCTCTCGGTTATATTCCTCTCTCTCTCTCTCTCTCGGTTATATTCCTCTCTCTCTCTCTCTCTCGGTTATATTCCTCTCTCTCTCTCTCTCTCGGTTATATTCCTCTCTCTCTCTCTCTCTCGGTTATATTCCTCTCTCTCTCTCTCTCGGTTATATTCCTCTCTCTCTCTCTCTCTCGGTTATATTCCTCTCTCTCTCTCTCTTTCGGTTATATTCTCTCTCTCTCTCTCTCTCGGTTATATTCCTCTCTCTCTCTCTCTCTCGGTTATATTCCTCTCTCTCTCTCTCTCTCGGTTATATTCCTCTCTCTCTCTCTCTCTCGGTTATATCCTCTCTCTCTCTCTCTCTCGGTTATATTCCTCTCTCTCTCTCTCTCTCGGTTATATTCCTCTCTCTCTCTCTCTCTCGGTTATATTCCTCTCTCTCTCTCTCTCGGTTATATTCCTCTCTCTCTCTCTCTTCGGTTATATTCCTCTCTCTCTCTCTCTCGGTTATATTCCTCTCTCTCTCTCCTCGGTTATATTCCTCTCTCTCTCTCTCTCTCGGTTATATTCCTCTCTCTCTCTCTCTCTCGGTTATATTCCTCTCTCTCTCTCTCTCGGTTATATTCCTCTCTCTCTCTCTCTCTCGGTTATATTCCTCTCTCTCTCTCTCTCTCGGTTATATTCCTCTCTCTCTCTCTCTCTCGGTTATATTCCTCTCTCTCTCTCTCTCGGTTATATTCCTCTCTCTCTCTCTCTCTCGGTTATATTCCTCTCTCTCTCTCTCTCTCGGTTATATTCCTCTCTCTCTCTCTCTCTCGGTTATATTCCTCTCTCTCTCTCTCTCGGTTATATTCCTCTCTCTCTCTCTCTCTCGGTTATATTCCTCTCTCTCTCTCTCTCTCGGTTATATTCCTCTCTCTCTCTCTCTCTCGGTTATATTCCTCTCTCTCTCTCTCTCTCGGTTATATTCCTCTCTCTCTCTCTCTCTCGGTTATATTCCTCTCTCTCTCTCTCTCTCGGTTATATTCTCTCTCTCTCTCTCTCTCGGTTATATTCCTCTCTCTCTCTCTCTCTCGGTTATATTCCTCTCTCCTCTCTCTCTCTCGGTTATATTCCTCTCTCTCTCTCTCTCTCGGTTATATTCCTCTCTCTCTCTTCTCGGTTATATTCCTCTCTCTCTCTCTCTCGGTTATATTCCTCTCTCTCTCTCTCTCTCTCGGTTATATTCCTCTCTCTCTCTCTCGGTTATATTCCTCTCTCTCTCTCTCTCTCGGTTATATTCCTCTCTCTCTCTCTCTCTCGGTTATATTCCTCTCTCTCTCTCTCTCTCGGTTATATTCCTCTCTCTCTCTTCTCTCGGTTATATTCCTCTCTCTCTCTCTCTCCGGTTATATTCCTCTCTCTCTCTCTCTCGGTTATATTCCTCTCTCTCTCTCTCTCTCGGTTATATTCCTCTCTCTCTCTCTCTCTCGGTTATATTCCTCTCTCTCTCTCTCTCTCGGTTATATTCCTCTCTCTCTCTCTCTCGGTTATATTCCTCTCTCTCTCTCTCTCGGTTATATTCCTCTCTCTCTCTCTCTCCGGTTATATTCCTCTCTCTCTCTCTCTCTCGGTTATATTCCTCTCTCTCTCTCTCTCTCGGTTATATTCTCTCTCTCTCTCTCTCGGTTATATTCCTCTCTCTCTCTCTCTCTCCGGTTATATCCTCTCTCTCTCTCTCTCTCGGTTATATTCCTCTCTCTCTCTCTTTCGGTTATATTCCTCTCTCTCTCTCTCGGTTATATTCCTCTCTCTCTCTCTCTGTCATCGGTATATTCCTCTCTCTCTCTCTCGGTTATATTCCTCTCTCTCTCTCTCTCGGTTATATTCTCTCTCTCTCCTCTCTCTCGGTTATATTCCTCTCTCTCTCTCTCTCTCGGTTATATTCCTCTCTCTCTCTCTCTCTCGGTTATATTCCTCTCTCTCTCTCTCTCTCGGTTATATTCCTCTCTCTCTCGGTTCTCTCTCTCTCTCGGTTATATTCCTCTCTCTCTCTCTCTCTCGGTTATATTCCTCTCTCTCTCTCTCTCTTGGTTTATTCCTCCTCTCTCTCTCTCCGGTTATATTCCTCTCTCTCTCTCTCGGTTATATTCCCTCTCTCTCTCTCTCTCTCTGTTATATTCCTCTCTCTCTCTCGGTTATATTCCTCTCTCTCTCTCTCTCTCGGTTATATTCCTCTCTCTCTCTCTCTCTCGGTTATATTCCTCTCTCTCTCTCTCTCTCGGTTATATTCCTCTCTCTCTCTCTCTCTCGGTTATATTCCTCTCTCTCTCTCTCTCTCGGTTATATTCCTCTCTCTCTCTCTCGGGTTATTTCCCTCTCTCTCTCTCTCTCGGTTATATTCCTCTCTCTCTCTCTCGGTTATATTCCTCTCTCTCTCTCTCTCTCGGTTATATTCCTCTCTCTCTCTCTCGTTATATTCCTCTCCCTCTCTCTTCGGTTATATTCCTCTCTCTCTCTCTCTCGGTTATATTCCTCTCTCTCTCTCTCTCTCGGTTATATTCCTCTCTCTCTCTCTCTCAGTTATATTCCTCTTCTCTCTCTCTCGGTTATATTCCTCTCTCTCTCTCTCTCTCGGTTATATTCCTCTCTCTCTCTCTCTCTCGGTTATATTCCTCTCTCTCTCTCCTCGGTTATATTCCTCTCTCTCTCTCTCTCTCGGTTATATTCCTCTCTCTCTCTCTCTCTCGGTTATATTCCTCTCTCTCTCTCTCTCTCGGTTATATTCCTCTCTCTCTCTCTCTCTCGGTTATATTCCTCTCTCTCTCTCTCGGTTATATTCCTCTCTCTCTCTTCTCTCGGTTATATTCCTCTCTCTCTCTCTCTCGTTATATTCCTCTCTCTCTCTCGGTTATATTCCTCTCTCTCTCTCTCTCGTTATATTCCTCTCTCTCTCTCTCTCTCGGTTATATTCCTCTCTCTCTCTCTCTCAGTTATGTTCCTCTCTCTCTCTCTCGGTTATATTCCTCTCTCTCTCTCTCTCTCGGTTATATTCCTCTCTCTCTCTCTCTCTCTTTATTTCCTCTCTCTCTCTCTCTCTCGGTTATATTCCTCTCTCCTCTCTCTCTCGGTTATATTCCCTCTTTCTCCTCTCTCTCCCTCGGTTATATTCCTCCT
>NW_027592915.1:0-22500 GCF_964213995.1 Mustelus asterias
CACTGAGACACACACACGGACCGTACAGGAGCTGACACTGACACACACACACGGACCGTACAGGAGCTGACAGTGAGACACACACACGGACCGTACAGGAGCTGACACTGAGACATACACGGACCGTACAGGAGCTGACACTGACACACACACACGGACCGTACAGGAGCTGACACTGAGACACACACGGACCGTACAGGAGCTGACACTGACACACACACACGGACCGTACAGGCGCTGACACTGACACACACACACGGACCGTACAGGCGCTGACACTGAGACACACACGGACCGTACAGGAGCTGACACTGACACACACACACGGACCGTACAGGAGCTGACACTGAGACACACACACGGACCGTACAGGAGCTGACACTGAGACACACACACGGACCGTACAGGAGCTGACACTGAGACACACACGGACCGTACAGGAGCTGACACTGACACACACACACGGACCGTACAGGAGCTGACACTGACACACACACGGACCGTACAGGAGCTGACACTGAGACACACACACGGACCGTACAGGAGCTGACACTGACACACACACGGACCGTACAGGAGCTGACACTGAGACACACACACGGACTGTACAGGAGCTGACACTGACACACACACGGACCGTACAGGAGCTGACACTGACACACACACGGACCGTACAGGAGCTGACACTGAGACACACACGGACCGTACAGGAGCTGACACAGAGACACACACGGACCGTACAGGAGCTGACACTGAGACACACACACGGACCGTACAGGAGCTGACACTGAGACACACACGGACCGTACAGGAGCTGACACTGAGACACACACGGATCGTACAGGAGCTGACACTGACACACACACGGACCGTACAGGAGCTGACACTGACAAACACACGGACCGTACAGGAGCTGACACTGAGACACACACGGATCGTACAGGAGCTGACACTGACACACACACGGACCGTACAGGAGCTGACACTGAGACACACACGGACCGTACAGGAGCTGACACTGAGACACACACGGACCGTACAGGAGCTGACACTGAGACACACACACGGACCGTACAGGCGCTGACACTGAGACACACACACGGACCGTACAGGAGCTGACACTGACACACACACGGACCGTACAGGAGCTGACACTGAGACACACACACGGACCGTACAGGCGCTGACACTGACACACACACGGACCGTACAGGAGCTGACACTGAGACACACACGGACCGTACAGGAGCTGACACTGACACACACACGGACCGTACAGGAGCTGACACTGAGACACACACGGACCGCACAGGAGCTGACACTGACACACACAGGGACCGTACAGGAGCTGACACTGACACACACACGGACCGTACAGGAGCTGACACTGACACACACACACGGACCGTACAGGAGCTGACACTGAGACACACACGGACCGTACAGGAGCTGACACTGACACACACACGGACCGTACAGGAGCTGACACTGAGACACACACGGACCGTACAGGAGCTGACACTGAGACACACACACGGACCGTACAGGAGCTGACACTGACACACACACACGGACCGTACAGGAGCTGACAGTGAGACACACACACGGACCGTACAGGAGCTGACACTGAGACATACACGGACCGTACAGGAGCTGACACTGACACACACACACGGACCGTACAGGAGCTGACACTGAGACACACACGGACCGTACAGGAGCTGACACTGACACACACACACGGACCGTACAGGCGCTGACACTGACACACACACACGGACCGTACAGGCGCTGACACTGAGACACACACGGACCGTACAGGAGCTGACACTGACACACACACACGGACCGTACAGGAGCTGACACTGAGACACACACACGGACCGTACAGGAGCTGACACTGAGACACACACACGGACCGTACAGGAGCTGACACTGAGACACACACGGACCGTACAGGAGCTGACACTGACACACACACACGGACCGTACAGGAGCTGACACTGACACACACACGGACCGTACAGGAGCTGACACTGAGACACACACACGGACCGTACAGGAGCTGACACTGAGACACACACACGGACCGTACAGGAGCTGACACTGACACACACACGGACCGTACAGGAGCTGACACTGAGACACACACGGACCGTACAGGAGCTGACACTGAGACACACACGGACCGTACAGGAGCTGACACTGAGACACACACGGACCGTACAGGAGCTGACACTGACACACACACGGACTGTACAGGAGCTGACACTGAGACACACACACACGGACCGTACAGGAGCTGACACTGAGACACACACGGACTGTACAGGAGCTGACACTGACACACACACGGACCGTACAGGAGCTGACACTGAGACACACACACGGACCGTACAGGAGCTGACACTGACACACACACACGGACCGTACAGGAGCTGACACTGAGACACACACACGGACCGTACAGGAGCTGACACTGAGACACACACACGGACCGTACAGGAGCTGACACTGAGACACACACACGGACCGTACAGGAGCTGACACTGAGACACACACACGGACCGTACAGGAGCTGACACTGACACACACACGGACCGTACAGGAGCTGACACTGACACACACACGGACCGTACAGGAGCTGACACTGACACACACACGGACCGTACAGGAGCTGACACTGAGACACACACACGGACCGTACAGGAGCTGACACTGAGACACACACACGGACCGTACAGGAGCTGACACTGAGACACACACACGGACCGTACAGGAGCTGACACTGAGACACACACGGACCGTACAGGAGCTGACACTGACACACACACACGGACCGTACAGGAGCTGACACTGACACACACACGGACCGTACAGGAGCTGACACTGAGACACACACACGGACCGTACAGGAGCTGACACTGAGACACACACACGGACCGTACAGGAGCTGACACTGACACACACACGGACCGTACAGGAGCTGACACTGAGACACACACGGACCGTACAGGAGCTGACACTGAGACACACACGGACCGTACAGGAGCTGACACTGAGACACACACGGACCGTACAGGAGCTGACACTGACACACACACGGACTGTACAGGAGCTGACACTGAGACACACACACACGGACCGTACAGGAGCTGACACTGAGACACACACGGACTGTACAGGAGCTGACACTGACACACACACGGACCGTACAGGAGCTGACACTGAGACACACACACGGACCGTACAGGAGCTGACACTGACACACACACACGGACCGTACAGGAGCTGACACTGAGACACACACACGGACCGTACAGGAGCTGACACTGAGACACACACACGGACCGTACAGGAGCTGACACTGAGACACACACACGGACCGTACAGGAGCTGACACTGAGACACACACACGGACCGTACAGGAGCTGACACTGACACACACACGGACCGTACAGGAGCTGACACTGACACACACACGGACCGTACAGGAGCTGACACTGACACACACACGGACCGTACAGGAGCTGACACTGAGACACACACACGGACCGTACAGGAGCTGACACTGAGACACACACACGGACCGTACAGGAGCTGACACTGAGACACACACGGACCGTACAGGAGCTGACACTGACACACACACACGGACCGTACAGGAGCTGACACTGACACACACACACGGACCGTACAGGAGCTGACACTGAGACACACACGGACCGTACAGGAGCTGACACTGACACACACACGGACCGTACAGGAGCTGACACTGACACACACGGACCGTACAGGAGCTGACACTGACACACACACACGGACCGTACAGGAGCTGACCCTGACACACACACGGACCGTACAGGCGCTGACACTGAGACACACACACGGACCGTACAGGCGCTGACACTGACACACACACGGACCGTACAGGCGCTGACACTGACACACACACGGACCGTACAGGAGCTGACACTGAGACACACACACGGACCGTACAGGAGCTGACACTGAGACACACACACGGACCGTACAGGAGCTGACACTGAGACACACACACGGACCGTACAGGAGCTGACACTGAGACACACACGGACCGTACAGGAGCTGACACTGAGACACACACACGGACCGTACAGGAGCTGACACTGAGACACACACGGACCGTACAGGAGCTGACACTGAGACACACACACGGACCGTACAGGAGCTGACACTGAGACACACACGGACCGTACAGGAGCTGACACTGACACACACACACGGACCGTACAGGAGCTGACACTGAGACACACACGGACCGTACAGGAGCTGACACTGAGACACACACACGGACCGTACAGGAGCTGACACTGAGACACACACACGGACCGTACAGGAGCTGACACTGAGACACACACGGACCGTACAGGAGCTGACACTGACACACACACACGGACCGTACAGGAGCTGACACTGAGACACACACACGGACCGTACAGGAGCTGACACTGAGACACACACACGGACCGTACAGGAGCTGACACTGAGACACACACGGACCGTACAGGAGCTGACACTGAGACACACACACGGACCGTACAGGAGCTGACACTGAGACACACACGGACCGTACAGGAGCTGACACTGAGACACACACACGGACCGTACAGGAGCTGACACTGAGACACACACGGACCGTACAGGAGCTGACACTGACACACACACACGGACCGTACAGGAGCTGACACTGAGACACACACGGACCGTACAGGAGCTGACACTGAGACACACACACGGACCGTACAGGAGCTGACACTGAGACACACACACGGACCGTACAGGAGCTGACACTGAGACACACACGGACCGTACAGGAGCTGACACTGAGACACACACACGGGCCGTACAGGAGCTGACACTGAGACAGTGGGTGTATTACACCAGTTTTTTTTCTCAGTCCCAGCCTGATCAGTTTATTGGTCGATCTTTGCAGTTGCTCCAGTCAGTATGAGGATCACAGTGTCAGCTCAGACTGTGCACCAGGGCGATTTGCTGACACTCACCTGTCATATCGGGAGCTCCAATCCAATCCCAGACATTTCCTGGATTAAAGATGGCATCAGGTACTGACCCTCTGACAGTGCGGCACTCCCTCAGCACTGACCCTCTGACAGTGCGGCACTCCCTCAGTACTGACCCTCTGACAGTGCGACACTCCCTCAGCACTGACCCTCTGACAGTGCGGCACTCCCTCAGCACTGACCCTCTGACAGTGCGGCACTCCCTCAGCACTGACCCTCTGACAGTGCGGCACTCCCTCAGTACTGACCCTCTGACAGTGCGGCACTCCCTCAGCACTGACCCTCTGACAGTGCAGCACTCCCTCAGTACTGACCCTCTGACAGTGCGGCACTCCCTCAGTACTGACCCTCTGACAGTGCGGCACTCCCTCAGTACTGACCCTCTGACAGTGCGGCACTCCCTCAGTACTGACCCTCTGACAGTGCGGCACTCCCTCAGTACTGACCCTCTGACAGTGCGGCACTCCCTCAGTACTGACCCTCTGACAGTGCGGCACTCCCTCAGCACTGACCCTCTGACAGTGCAGCACTCCCTCAGCACTGACCCTCTGACAGTGTGGCACTCCCTCAGCACTGACCCTCTGACAGTGCGGCACTCCCTCAGTACTGACCCTCTGACAGTGCGGCACTCCCTCAGCACTGACCCTCTGACAGTGCAGCACTCCCTCAGTACTGACCCTCTGACAGTGCGGCACTCCCTCAGCACTGACCCTCTGACAGTGTGGCACTCCCTCAGCACTGACCCTCTGACAGTGCGGCACTCCCTCAGCACTGACCCTCTGACAGTGCGGCACTCCCTCAGCACTGACCCTCTGACAGTGCGGCACTCCCTCAGTACTGACCCTCTGACTGTGCGGCAATCCCTCAGCACTGACCCTCTGACAGAGCGGCACTCCCTCAGTACTGACCCTCTGACAGCGCGGCACTCCCTCAGTACTGACCCTCTGACAGTGCGGCACTCCCTCAGTACTGACCCTCTGACAGCGCGGCACTCCCTCAGTACTGACCCTCTGACAGTGCGGCACTCCCTCAGTACTGACCCTCTGACAGTGCGGCACTCCCTCAGTACTGACCCTCTGACAGTGCGGCACTCCCTCAGCACTGACCCTCTGACAGTGCGGCACTCCCTCAGTACTGACCCTCTGACAGTGCGGCACGCGGCACTCCCTCCGCACTGACCCTCTGACAGTGCAGCACTCCCTCAGTACTGACCCTCTGACAGTGCGGCACTCCCTCAGCACTGACCCTCTGACAGTGTGGGCACTCCCTCAGTACTGACCCTCTGACAGTGCGGCACTCCCTCAGCACTGACCCTCTGACAGTGCGGCACTCCCTCAGCACTGACCCTCTGACAGTGCGGCACTCCCTCAGCACTGACCCTCTGACAGTGCGGCACTCCCTCAGCACTGACCCTCTGACAGTGCGGCACTCCCTCAGTACTGACCCTCTGACAGTGCGGCACTCCCTCAGCACCGACACTCTGACAGTGCGGCACTCCCTCAGTACTGACCCTCTGACAGTGCAGCACTCCCTCAGCACTGGCCCTCTGACAGTGCAGCACTCCCTCAGCACTGGCCCTCTGACAGTGCAGCACTCCCTCAGCACTGACCCTCTGACAGTGCGGCACTCCCTCAGTACTGACCCTCTGACAGTGCAGCACTCCCTCAGCACTGGCCCTCTGACAGTGCAGCACTCCCTCAGCACTGACCCTCTGACAGTGCGGCACTCCCTCAGCACTGGCCCTCTGACAGTGCGGCACTCCCTCAGCACTGGCCCTCTGACAGTGCAGCACTCCCTCAGCACTGACCCTCTGACAGTGCGGCACTCCCTCAGCACTGACCCTCTGACAGTGCGGCACTCCCTCAGCACTGGCCCTCTGACAGTGCAGCACTCCCTCAGTACTGACCCTCTGACAGTGTGGCACTCCCTCAGCACTGACCCTCTGACAGTGCGGCACTCCCTCAGTACTGACCCTCTGACAGTGCGGCACTCCCTCAGCACTGGCCCTCTGACAGTGCAGCACTCCCTCAGCACTGACCCTCTGACAGTGTGGCACTCCCTCAGCACTGACCCACTGACAGTGCGGCACTCCCTCAGTACTGACCCTCTGACAGTGCAGCGCTCCCTCAGTACTGACCCTCTGACAGTGCAGCACTCCCTCAGCACTGACCCTCTGACAGTGCGGCACTCCCTCAGTACTGACCCTCTGACAGTGCGGCACTCCCTCAGTACTGACCCTCTGACAGTGCGGCACTCCCTCAGTACTGACCCACTGACAGTGCGGCACTCCCTCAGTACTGACCCTCTGACAGTGCGGCACTCACTCAGCACTGACCCTCTGACAGTGCGGCACTCACTCAGCACTGACCCCCTGACAGTGCGGCACTCCCTCAGTACTGACCCTCTGACAGTGCGGCACTCCCTCAGTACTGACCCTCTGACAGTGCGGCACTCCCTCAGTACTGACCCTCTGACAGTGCGGCACTCCCTCAGTACTGACCCTCTGACAGTGCGGCACTCCCTCAGTGACGCTGGGACTGTTTGAGGGTGTGGTTATTATGCTCTGTGTGAGTGTGGGTGTCTGATCTGTGGGAGGGTTCCTGCTCTCTAATCTGTGTCTCTGATGATCTGATACAGACTCTCTGCTGCCCAGCTGGACATTCGGGCGGCGGAATTTGGTGGGCAGGCGCTGGAGGCGGGTCTGAGTCTGGTGGCCAAGGCCTCAGACCATGGCAGGCGGGTTGTGTGTGAAGCTTACAGCCCCCAAGCTCAGTGAAGCTCGCAATACATTTCACCAACTCAACGTCCTGCGTAGGTCACAACCCCTCACCCCCTCACCCTTTACCCCCTCACCCCCTCACCTGTCCCCCTCACCTGTCCCCCTCCACCCCCTCACCCCCTCACCCCTCACCCCCTCACTCCCTCACCCCCTCACCCCCTCACTCCCTCACCCCCTCACCCCCTCACCCCCTCACTCCCTCACCTCCTCACCCTCTCACCCTCTCACCCTCCCCCTCCCCCCTCACCCTTTACCCCTCAACCCCTCACCCCCTCCCCCTCAACCCCCCTCCCCTCACCCTTTACCCCCTCACTCCCTCACCCTCCACCCCCTCACCCTCTCACCCCCTCACCCCCTCACCCCCTCACCCCCTCCCCCTCACCCCTCACCCCCTCACCCTCACCCCCTCACCCTCACTCCCTCACCCCCTCACCCCCTCACTCCCTCACCCTTTACCCCCTCACTCCCTCACCCCCTCACCCTTTACACCCTCACCCCTTTACACCCTCACCCCCTCACCCTCACCCCCTCACTCCCTCACCCCCTCAACCCCTCACCCCCTCACCCCCTCATCCCCTCACCCCCCTCACCCCTTCACCCCTTACTCCTCCTAACCCTTCACTCACTCACTCACCCACCCCTCACTCACTCACTCCTTCCACCCTCCACCCTCTGTCCCTCATGCCCTCCCTCCTCCCTCCCACCTCTCACCCCTCTCCAACCTCTCTTCTCCCTCCACCCTCCCTCTCTCCTCCCCCCTCCCTCCCTCCTCCCTCCACCCTCCCTCCACCCTCCCTCTCTCCTCCCCCTCCCTCCCTCCACACCCTCCCTCCACCCTCCCTCACACCCTCTCTCCACCCTCCCTCACATCCTCCCTCCACCCTCCCTCACACCCTCTCTCCACCCTCCCCTCACACCCTTCTCTCCACCCTCCCTCACATCCCTCCCTCCACCCTCCCTCCACCCTCCCTCACACCCTCTCTCCTCCCTCCCTCACACCCTCCCTCCACCCTCCCTCACACCCTCTCTCCACCCTCCCTCACACCCTCCCTCCACGCTCCCTCACATCCTCCTCACACCCTCTCTCCACCCTCCCTCACCCCTCTCTCCTCCCTCCCTCACCCCTCCCTCACACCCTCCCTCCTCCCTCCCTCACACCCTCTCTCCTCCCTCCCTCACACCCTCCCTCCACCCTCCCTCACACCCTCTCTCCTCCCTCCCTCACACCCTCCCTCCACCCTCCCTCACACCCTCTCTCCTCCCTCCCTCACACACTCCCTCCACCCTCCCTCACACCCTCTCTCCTCCCTCCCTCACACACTCCCTCCACCCTCCCTCACACCCTCTCTCCTCCCTCACACCCTCCCTCCACCCTCCCTCACACCCTCTCTCCTCCCTCCCTCACACACTCCCTCCACCCTCCCTCACACCCTCCCTCCACCCTCCCTCCCTCCCTACCCGCTCTGTCTCTCTCACGCTGCTCCCTCTGCTTCCTCCTCCAGATCCTCCGCAGTTTTTACCCTCCCAGGTTGGGATTGTGTTTGCTGAGGAACATGGAGCTGTGATCTTCCCTGTCCGAATATCGGCCAATCCCCCCGAGGTCACCTACCGCTGGAGCAGGAATGGCCAGCTCCTGGTCAAAGGTCAGGGTTCAGCGGCTGTCACTGGGATACGGAGTGTCAGTCTGATGGTTTCCGATTTGCTGCTTTCTTCTCTCTAACGATGGCTTCCTGATTTTCCTGTCCTGTTACTTTTCCCTGGACCCTCCCAGCCCTCTCCCCTCAACCTTCGTGTGTCCATCACTTTCCTGCTTGGGCCGCTGTTCTACTTGGCGTCGATCCCCTTGCTGGAGTCCTGGTGGCCAATGTCCAGTGAATGAGTACTCAGTCTGCCTTCCCCTCACCCCCATCACCTTCCCCTCACCCCCATCACCTTCCCCTCACCCCCATCACCTTCCCCTCACCCCCATCACCTTCCCCTCACCCCCATCGCCTTCCCCTCACCCCCATCACCTTCCCCTCGCCCCCATCACCTTCCCCTCACCCCCATCACCTTCCCCTCACCCCCATCACCTTCCCCTCACCCCCATCGCCTTCCCCTCACCCCCATCACCTTCCCCTCACCCCCATCACCTTCCCCTCGCCCCCATCACCTTCCCCTCACCCCCATCCCCTTCCCCTAACCCCCATCACCTTCCCCTCGCCCCCAACGTCTTCCCCTCGTCCCCATCGCCTTCCCCTCACCCCCATCACCTTCCCCTCACCCCCATCACCTTCCCCTCACCCCCATCACCTTCCCCTCGCCCCCATCACCTTCCCCTCACCCCCATCACCTTCCCCTCACCCCCATCGCCTTCCCCTCGCCCCCATCACCTTCCCCTCGCCCCCATCACCTTCCCCTCACCCCCATCACCTTCCCCTCTCCCCCATCACCTTCCCCTCGCCCCCATCACCTTCCCCTCGCCCCCATCACCTTCCCCTCGCACCCATCGCCTTCCGCTCACCCCCATCGCCTTCCCCTCACCCCCATCACCTTCCCCTCGCCCCCATCACCTTCCCCTCACCCCCATCACCTTCCCCTCGCCCCCATCGCCTTCCGCTCACCCCCATCGCCTTCCCCTCGCCCCCATCACCTTCCCCTCGCCCCCATCACCTTCCCCTCGCCCCCATCACCTTCCCCTCGCCCCCATCACCTTCCCCTCACCCCCATCACCTTCCTCTCGCCCCCATCACCTTCCCCTCACCCCCATCACCTTCCCCTCACCCCCATCGCCTTCCCCTCACCCCCATCGCCTTCCCATCGCCCCCATCACCTTCCCCTCGCCCCCATCACCTTCCCCTCACCCCCATCACCTTCCCCTCGCCCCCATCACCTTCCCCTCACCCCCATCACCTTCCCCTCGCCCCCATCACCTTCCCCTCACCCCCATCGCCTTCCCCTCACCCCCATCGCCTTCCCCTCACCCCCATCGCCTTCCCATCGCCCCCATCGCCTTCCCCTCACCCCCATCACCTTCCCCTCACCCCCATCGCCTTCCCCTCACCCCCATCACCTTCCCCTCACCCCCATCACCTTCCCCTCGCCCCCATCACCTTCCCCTCGCCCCCATCACCTTCCCCTCGCCCCCATCACCTTCCCCTCGCCCCCATCACCTTCCCCTCGCCCCCATCACCTTCCCCTCGCCCCCATCACCTTCCCCTCGCCCCCATCTCCTTCCCCTCGCCCCCATCTCCTTCCCCTCGCCCCCATCGCCTTCCCCTCGCCCCCATCGCCTTCCCCTCGCCCCCATCGCCTTCCCCTCGCCCCCATCGCCTTCCCCTCGCCCCCATCGCCTTCCCCTCGCCCCCATCACCTTCCCTGAGTTTATCTGCCAGCCTCTCGCTATCTGCCTCCCGTTTCTCTCCCTCAATGTCAACAAGATGAAGGAGATTGTCATCGACTTCAGGAAGCGTAAAGGAGAACATTCCCCTGTCTACATCAACGGGGATGAAGTAGAAAGGGTCGAGAGCTTCAAGTTTTTCGGTGTCCAGATCACCAACAACCTGTCCTGGTCCCCCCATGCCGACACTATAGTAAGAAAGCCCCACCAACACCTCTACTTTCTCAGAAGACTAAAGAAATTTGGCATGTCAGCTACGACTCTCACCAACTTTTACAGATGCACCATAGAAAGCATCCTTTCTGGTTGTATCACAGCTTGGTCTGGGCTCCTGCTCTGCCCAAGACCGCAAGGAACTACAAAAGGTTGTGAATGTAGCCCAGTCCATCACGCAAACCAGCCTCCCATCCATTGACTCTGTCTACACTTCCCGCTGCCTCGGAAAAGCAGCCAGCATAATTAAGGACCCCACGCACCCCGGACATTCTTCCCCCTTCTTCCGTCGGGAAAAAGATACAAAAGTCTGAGATCACGTACCAACCGACTCAAGAACAGCTTCTTCCCTGCTGCTGCTGTCAGACTTTTGAATGGACCGACCTCGCATTAAGTTGATCTTTCTCTACACCCTAGCTATGACTGTAACACTACATTCTGCACTCTCTCCTTTCCTTCTCTATGAACGGTATGCTTTGTCTGGATAGCACGTCTGTTCTTTTCACTGTATCCCAATACATGTGACAATAATAAATCAAATTAAAGTTTCATAGAAACCCTACAGTGCAGAAAGAGGCCATTCGGCCCATCGAGTCTGCACTGACCACAATCCCACCCAGACCCTATCCCCACATATTTACCCACTAATCCCTCTAACCTACACATCCCGGGACTCTAAGGGGCAATTTAGCATGGCCAATCCCCCTAACCCGCACATCTTTGGACTGTGGGAGGAAACCGGAGCACCCGGAGGAAACCCACGCAGACACGAGGAGAATGTGCAAACTCCACACAGACAGTGACCCGAGCATCGAACCCAGGTCCCTGGAGCTGTGAAGCAGCAGTGCTAACCACTGTGCTACCGTGCCGCCGTTACTGGTTGGTGCTGGTAGATGTACAGAGGGACCTGGGTGTTCTTGTACATAACTCACTGAGGTTAGCATGGAAGGGTGGCCTGTAATTAGGAAGGTTTTATCGCAAGAGGATTTGAGTACAGGAGCGTTGAGGACTTGCATCAATTGTACAGGAGCTTGGGTCGACCGCACCTGGAACACTGTGCGCAGTGTTGGTCCCCTTACCTGAGAAAGGATAGTATTGCCATAGACGGAGTGTGATGAATGGTCACGAGACTTGTTCCCGGGATAGCGGCGCTGTCTTCTGAGGAGAGATTGCAGAAACGGGGGCTGTATTCATCAGAGTTCCAAAGTATGAGAGACAATCTCATTGAAGGTGACACAGTGGTTAGCGCTGCTGTCTCACAGCGCCAGGGACCCGGGTTCGATTCCCGGGGGCACGGTGACACAGTGGTTATCGCTGCTGCCTCACAGCGCCAGGGACCCGGGTTCGATTCCCGGGGGCACGGTGACACAGTGGTTAGCGCTGCTGCCTCACAGCGCCAGGGACCCGGGTTCCATTCCCGGGGGCACGGTGACACAGTGGTTAGCGCTGCTGCCTCACAGCGCCAGGGACCCAGGTTCGATTCCCGGGGGCACGGTGACACAGTGGTTAGCGCTGCTGCCTCACAGCGCCAGGGACCCGGGTTCCATTCCCGGGGGCACGGTGACACAGTGGTTAGTGCTGCTACCTCACAGTGCCAGGGACCCGGGTTCAATTCCTGGCTCAGGTCACTGTCTGTACGGAGTCGGCACGTTCTCCCCGTGTCTGCGTGGGTTTCCTCCGGGTGCTCCGGTTTCCTCCCGCAGTCCGAAAGACGTGCTGGTTAGGGTGCATTGGGCCATGGGACATATGTGAGGTTACAGGGATAGGGTGGGGGATAGGGCCTGGGTGAGATGCTCTGTCCAAGAGACGGTGCAGACTCGATGGGCCGAATGGCCTGTTCTGCACCGTCGGGATTCGCTGATTCCATTCGATAGAACAAGAAACTGACAAAATACTGAATGAACAGACCGGGGGAGATGTGGGTCAGATACTTCCCTTGGGGAGTCTGGAAGCAGGGGAATGAATTCACAGCAAGGGGCAGTCACTCAGCGCCAAGAGAAGGAGAGGTAACTTCACCCAAGGGTGGTGAGAGTTGGGAATTCTCGATCCCGGTGGGAGCTCAGTCACTGAGTCTGTTCAAAGCACAGACTGAGAGATCTGTGATTGCTGACAGCGTGAAGGATTATGGGAACAGTGTGGGGGTTAAAGGCCACTGGAGTTTCCGATTGGCCATGACAGGACTGACTGGGGGAGCAGGCTCGATGGGCTGAATGGCCTCCTCCTGTTCCTGTAAGACATGATGGGGGAAGATTGGCAGCTAAAAGTAAATAAAGTTTATTATTAATCACAAGGCTGACATTAACAACGCAATGAAGTTACTGTGAAATTCCCCCACTCGCCACATCTCCAGTTCCTGTTCGGGTCAATGCATCTAACCAGCACGTCCCTCAGACTGTGGGAGGAAACCCACGCAGACACGGGGAGAACGTGCAGACTCCGCACAGACAGTGACCCAAGCCGGGAATCAAACCCAGGTCCCTGCCGCTGTGAGGCAGCAGCGCTAACCACTGTGTCACCGTGCCCCCGGGAATCGAACCCGGGTCCCTGGCGCTGTGAGGCAGCAGCACTAACCACTGTGTCACCGTGCCCCCGGGAATCGAACCCGGGTCCCTGGCGCTGTGAGGCAGCAGCGCTAACCACTGTGTCACCGTGCCCCCGGGAATCGAACCCGGGTCCCTGGCGCTGAGAGGCAGCAGTGCTAACCACTGTGTCACCGTGCCCCCGGGAATCGAACCCGGGTCCCTGGCGCTGTGAGGCAGCAGTGTTAACCACTGTGTCACCGTGCCGCTAGCTATTGGTTTGGTTGGGGAGGGGTCTGTCCTTCCTGTTACCCAATTCCCCCGCTCTCAACTGTTGGTGTGGAGAGAGACAGAGGAACCAGTTGCAATTGACACCGAGTGCCCGAGACTGTCACTGCACATTCCGTCAGAGTTCTAGACTATTCTGGGCGGCCAGGTTCAGGCTCTGAGATGCAGTTCAGGGCGTGGAGCGTGTACGGCCTCTCACTGGGATTATTCTGCTCATTCCAGATGGGCCCAGTCGTCATCATCTCAGATCAGATGGTTCGTTAGAGATCTGGAACCTCAGCCGTCATGATGCTGGGCTCTACAGGCTCCACGTGGGAAACCAGGAGGGAGAGAGCCACAGAGACCTGAAACTAGATGTGAAATGTGAGTGAGCGATTGAGCAGAGTGGAGGAGATCTTTACTCTGTATCGAACCTCAGTCCTGGGAGTGTTTGATGGGGGACAGTGTAGAGGGAGCTTTACTCTGTATCTAACCCCGTGCTGTACCTGTCCTGGGAGTGTTTGATGGGGACAGTGTAGAGGGAGCTTTACTCTGTATCTAACCCCGTGCTGTCCCTGTCCTGGGAGTGTTTGATGGGGACAATGTAGAGGGAGCTTTACTCTGTATCTAACCCCGTGCTGTACCTGTCCTGGGAGTGTTTGATGGGGACAGTGTAGAGGGAGCTTTACTCTGTATCTAACCCCGTGCTGTACCTGTCCTGGGAGTGTTTGATGGGTGACAGTGTAGAGGGAGCTTTACTCTGTATCTAACCCCGTGCTGTACCTGTCCTGGGAGTGTTTGATGGGGGACAGTGTAGAGGGAGCTTTACTCTGTATCTAACCCCGTGCTGTACCTGTCCTGGGAGTGTTTGATGGGTGACAGTGTAGAGGGAGCTTTACTCTGTATCTAACCCCGTGCCGTGCCTGTCCTGGGAGTGTTTGATGGGGACAGTATATTACAGGCAGAGTGTGTGTGTTGTTAGTGTTTTGGACGGTGAGTTGGGGCTGGGACTGAATTCTCGTTCTGCTCCTCAGATTCCCCTCGGATTTCCCGTCTCACTGACCCAGCCGAGGTGGACCTGGGAGAATCTGTCGAGTTAATTTGTACAGCAGATTCCAACCCCGTGACAAGCAACATGGTGGAATGGACATGGACGGTAAGTGTGACACAGGAACAGGAGGAGGCCATTCAGCCCCTCGAGCCTGTTACACAGGAACAGGAGGAGGCCCCATTCAGCCCCTCGAGCCTGTTACACAGGAACAGGAGGAGGCCATTCAGCCCCTCGAGCCTGTTACACAGGAACAGGAGGAGGAGGCCATTCAGCCCCTCGAGCCTGTTACACAGGAACAGGAGGAGGCCATTCAGCCCCTCGAGCCTGTTACACAGGAACAGGAGGAGGCCATTCAGCCCCTCGAGCCTGTTACACAGGAACAGGAGGAGGCCATTCTTGCTGGGTATTTGATGATCACTGCTAACCCCACTGGATGTTGTCTGCCCCGTACAGGGTGAGGGGAGGAGGGTGACTCCGGACGACCAGGTGTTCCTGAACGAGACGACGAAACTCCTGATTGGAGGAGCCACGCGAGGGGATGCCGGACGTTATGAATGTTCGGCTGATAACGGGATCCCTCCTGCTGCGATGGCCAGAGCTGAGCTGATTGTTCGATGTAAGGGGACGGTGACTGGGGTATGGTGGTGGCGGGGGGGAGGTGCGGTGGGGGGGCGGGGGCGGTGGCGGGGTGGGGGGGGTGTTTGATGGGGACAGTGTAGAGGGAGCTTTACTCTGTATCGAACCCCGTGCTGTACCTGTCCTGGGAGTGTTTGATGGGGACAGTGTAGAGGGAGGTTTACTCTGTATCTAACCCCGTGCTGTACCTGTCCTGGGAGTGTTTGATGGGGGACAGTGTAGAGGGAGCTTTACTCTGTATCTAACCCCGTGCTGTACCTGTCCTGGGAGTGTTTGATGGGGGACAGTGTCGAGGGAGCTTTACTCTGTATCTAACCCCGTGCTGTACCTGTCCTGGGAGTGTTTGATGGGGACAGTGTAGAGGGAGCTTTACTCTGTATCTAACCCCGTGCTGTACCTGTCCTGGGAGTGTTTGATGGGGACAGTGTAGAGGGAGCTTTACTCTGTATCTAACCCCGTGCTGTACCTGTGCTGGGAGTGTTTGATGGGGACAGTGTAGAGGGAGCTTTACTCTGTATCTAACCCCGTACTGTACCTGTCCTGGGAGTGTTTGATGGGGACAGTGTAGAGGGAGCTTTACTCTGTATCTAACCCCGTGCTGTACCTGTCCTGGGAGTGTTTGATGGGGACAATGTAGAGGGAGCTTTACTCTGTATCTAACCCCGTGCTGTACCTGTCCTGGGAGTGTTTGATGAGGACAGTGTAGAGGGAGCTTTACTCTGTATCTAACCCCGTGCTGTACCTGTCCTGGGAGTGTTTGATGCGGACAGTGTAGAGGGAGCTTTACTCTGTATCTAACCCCGTGCTGTACCTGTCCTGGGAGTGTTTGATGGGGGACAGTGTAGAGGGAGCTTTACTCTGTATCTAACCCCGTGCTGTACCTGTCCTGGGAGTGTTTGATGGGGGACAGTGTAGAGGGAGCTTTACTCTGTATCTAACCCCGTGCTGTACCTGTCCTGGGAGTGTTTGATGGGGACAGTGTAGAGGGAGCTTTACTCTGTATCTAACCCCGTGCAGTACCTGTCCTGGGAGTGTTTGATGGGGACAGTGTAGAGGGAGCTTTACTCTGTATCTAACCCCGTACTGTACCTGTCCTGGGAGTGTTTGATGGGGTCAGTGTCGAGGGAGCTTTACTCTGTATCTAACCCTGTGCTGTACCTGTCCTGGGAGTGTTTGATGGGGTCAGAGTGGTGAGATCTCTGACCGGCTGCTGGTTTGGATGTTTTCCAGTTAAGCCGGAGTTACGGAAAGGTGTGGACTTGAGTAAAGTTGCTGTTGTTAGCGACGGCACCTCCACAGCGACACTCAGTTGCAAAGCTGAGGGAATCCCTGATGTGGAGTTTTACTGGGCAAAGAATGGCGTATCCCTGGATCCCAGTATTCCCAGGTATGTGGAAGCTTCTCCTTTCGGGATTGGGATCGGGGAGAATGTGGAATAGGATTGCTGTCTGGATCGGAATGCCAGTGAGAGTGGTTTTGTGGGAAATGTACTTTGTCTGTAGGATGTTTTGACGGGATGTGTGTGTCGCTGGCCGGGCCCAGCGTTTACCCCCATCCCTAATTACCCCCTGAGAAGGGGCGGGTGAGCCGCCATCTTGAACCCGCTGCAGTCCCCGTGTGGTGTAGGTACACCCACTGTGCTGTTAGGGAGGGAGTTCCAGGATTTTGACCCCAGCGACAGTGAAGGAACGGCCGATATATTTCCAAGTCGGGATGGTGAGTGACTCGGAGAGGGAGCCTCCAGGTGGGGGTGTTCCCAGGTATCTGCTGCCCTTGTCCTTCTAGATGGTAGAGGTGGTGGGTTTGGGAGGTGCTGCCTAAGGAGCCTTGGTGAGTGTTGGTCAGTGGGTACAGTGGGACGGGGGAGGGTTAATGTCGATATTGGGGGCAGGGGGTGCAGTGTGGGAACTGCCTAGTCCCTGGACACCGCACGGTGAATATTTACTGTGTTTGAATCCTCAGATATTCGCAGACCGTTCGACACGAGGGGGCGCTCCATACGGGTCAGCTGGTCATCCGTAATGTCAGTGCTGCCCTCGATTACGGACCCTTTACCTGTACCGCCCAAAACCCCCTGGGACTGGACACCTTCGATGTACAACTCGTCAGTACAAGTGAGTCCGGAATAAGGGTCACGACAGAGGCTCAATACACAGGATAGAAACATAGAATCATAGAAACCCTACAGTGCAGAAGGAGGCCATTCGGCCCATCGAGTCTGCACCGACCACAATCCCACCCAGGCCCCACCCCCACATATTTTTACCCGCTAATCCCTCTAACCTACGCATCCCAGGACTCTAAGAAACAATTTTTAACCTGGCCAATCAACCTAACCCGCACATCTTTGGACTGTGGGAGGAAACCGGAGCACCCGGAGGAAACCCACGCAGACACGAGGAGAATGTGCAAACTCCACACAGACAGTGACCCAAGCCAGGAATCGAACCCAGGTCCCTGGAGCTGTGAAGCAGCAGTGCTAACCACTGTGCTACCATGCCGCACTGACTCTCATCCAATCCCCGAGTACACTCCCCGTAACACTGACTCTCTCATCCAATCCCCGAGTACACTCCCCGTAACACTGACTCCACCATCCAATCCCCGTGTACACTCCCCGTAACACTGACTCTCTCATCCAATCCCCGTGTACACTCCCCGTAACACTGACTCCACCATCCAATCCCCGTGTACACTCCCCGTAACACTGACTCTCTCATCCAATCCCCGTGTACACTCCCCGTAACACTGACTCTCTCATCCAATCCCCGTGTACACTCCCCGTAACACTGACTCTCTCATCCAATCCCCGTGTACACTCCCCGTAACACTGACTCTCTCATCCAATCCCCGAGTACACTCCCCGTAACACTGACTCCACCATCCAATCCCCGTGTACACTCCCCGTAACACTGACTCTCTCATCCAATCCCCGTGTACACTCCCCGTAACACTGACTCCACCATCCAATCACCGTGTACACTCCCCGTAACACTGACTCTCTCATCCAATCCCCGAGTACACTCCCCGTAACACTGACTCCACCATCCAATCCCCGTGTACACTCCCCGTAACACTGACTCTCTCATCCAATCCCCGTGTACACTCCCCGTAACACTGACTCCACCATCCAATCACCGTGTACACTCCCCGTAACACTGACTCTCTCATCCAATCCCCGAGTACACTCCCCGTAACACTGACTCCACCATCCAATCACTGTGTACACTCCCCGTAACACTGACTCTCTCATCCAATCCCCGTGTACACTCCCCGTAACACTGACTCTCATCCAATCCCCGTGTACACTCCCCGTAACACTGACTCCACCATCCAATCCCCGAGTACACTCCCCGTAACACTGACTCTCATCCAATCCCCGAGTACACTCCCCGTAACACTGACTCTCTCATCCAATCCCCATGTACACTCCCCGTAACACTGACTCTCATCCAATCCCCGAGTACACTCCCCGTAACACTGACTCTCATCCAATCCCCGAGTACACTCCCCGTAACACTGACTCTCATCCAATCCCCGAGTACACTCCCCGTAACACTGACTCTCATCCAATCCCCGTGTACACTCCCCGTAACACTGACTCTCATCCAATCCCCGAGTACACTCCCCGTAACACTGACTCTCATCCAATCCCCGAGTACACTCCCCGTAACACTGACTCTCATCCAATCCCCGTGTACACTCCCCGTAACACTGACTCTCTCATCCAATCACCGTGTACACTCCCCGTAACACTGACTCTCATCCAATCCCCGTGTACACTCCCCGTAACACTGACTCTCATCCAATCCCCGTGTACACTCCCCGTAACACTGACTCTCTCATCCAATCCCCGAGTACACTCCCCGTAACACTGACTCTCATCCAATCCCCGAGTACACTCCCCGTAACACTGACTCTCTCATCCAATCCCCGTGTACACTCCCCGTAACACTGACTCCACCATCCAATCCCCGAGTACACTCCCCGTAACACTGACTCTCATCCAATCCCCGTGTACACTCCCCGTAACACTGACTCTCATCCAATCCCCGAGTACACTCCCCGTAACACTGACTCTCCATCCAATCCCTGAGTACACTCCCCGTAACACTGACTCTCTCATCCAATCCCCGAGTACACTCCCCGTAACACTGACTCTCATCCAATCCCCGTGTACACTCCCCGTAACACTGACTCCACCATCCAATCCCCGAGTACACTCCCCGTAACACTGACTCTCATCCAATCCCCGTGTACACTCCCCGTAACACTGACTCTCATCCAATCCCCGAGTACACTCCCCGTAACACTGACTCTCCATCCAATCCCCGAGTACACTCCCCGTAACACTGACTCTCTCATCCAATCCCCGAGTACACTCCCCGTAACACTGACTCTCATCCAATCCCCGAGTACACTCCCCGTAACACTGACTCTCATCCAATCCCCGAGTACACTCCCCGTAACACTGACTCTCATCCAATCCCCGTGTACACTCCCCGTAACACTGACTCTCATCCAATCCCCGTGTACACTCCCCGTAACACTGACTCTCTCATCCAATCCCCGAGTACACTCCCCGTAACACTGACTCTCATCCAATCCCCGAGTACACTCCCCGTAACACTGACTCTCCATCCAATCCCTGAGTACACTCCCCGTAACACTGACTCTCATCCAATCCCCGTGTACACTCCCCGTAACACTGACTCTCATCCAATCCCCGTGTACACTCTCCCCATCACTGACTCCACCACCCAATCCCCTCCGTCCCCCTGTACTCTCTCCCTCCAGGGAAGGGAAGGTGATGGTCTCGTGGTATTATCGCTAGACTATTAATCCACAAACTCAGCTAATGTTCTGGGGACCCGGGTTCGAATCCCGCCACGGCAGACAGTGGAATCTGAATTCAGTAAAAATATCTGGAATTTAGAATCTACTGACGGCCCATTGTCGATTGTCGGAAAAACCCATCTGGTTCCCTTTAGGGAAGGAAATCTGCCGTCCTTCCCCGGTCTGGCCTACATGTGACTCCAGAGCCACAGCAATGTGGGTGACTCTGAACTGCCCTCCAAGGGTAACTCGGGATGGACAATAAGTACTGACCCAGCGACGCCCGCGAATGAATGAAAGAAATGAGTAAGTTTCACGTTGCTGTCTCTGATTCCCGCAGACAGACCTGACCCTCCCACTGCCCTCACGCTGTTGAGGAGAACCCACAACTCTGTCACTCTGTCCTGGGACCCGGGCTTCAACGGAGGGTTGGAGCAGACTTTCCAAATCAGGTGAGTGACCCTTTGACCTCTGTGTGAGTGGCAATGGCTTCTGGGCACCGTGCTCCGGGTGTGGGTCTAACCGAGGGATACGGAGACTGGAACTGTGCACCGTGCTCCGGGTGTGGGTCTAACCGAGGGATACGGAGTCCGGAACTGTGCACCGTGCTCCGGGTGTGGGTCTAACCGAGGGATACGGAGACTGGAACTGTGCACAGTGCTCCCAGTGTGGGTCTAACCGAGGGATACGGAGTCCGGAACTGTGCACCGTGCTCCGGGTGTGGGTCTAACCGAGGGATACGGAGACCGGAACTGTGCACCGTGCTCCCAGTGTGGGTCTAACCGAGGGATACGGAGACTGGAACTGTGCACCGTGCTCCCAGTGTGGGTCTAACCGAGGGATACGGAGACTGGAACTGTGCACCGTGCTCCGGGTGTGGGTCTAACCGAGGGATACGGAGACTGGAACTGTGCACCGTGCTCCGGGTGTGGGTCTAACCGAGGGATACGGAGACTGGAACTGTGCACCGTGCTCCGAGTGTGGGTCTAACCGAGGGATACGGAGACTGGAACTGTGCACCGTGCTCCGAGTGTGGTCTAACCGAGGGATACGGAGTCCGGAACTGTGCACCGTGCTCCCAGTGTGGGTCTAACGGAGGGATATGGAGACTGGAACTGTGCACAGTGCTCCCAGTGTGGTCTAACCGAGGGATACGGAGACTGGAACTGTGCACCGTGCTCCGGGTGTGGGTCTAACCGAGGGATACGGAGACCGGAACTGTGCACAGTGCTCCCAGTGTGGGTCTAACCGAGGGATATGGAGACCGGAACAGTGAACAGTGCTCCCAGTGTGGGTCTAACCGAGGGATATGGAGACCGGAACAGTGCACAGTGCTCCCAGTGTGGGTCTAACCAAGGGATACGGAGACAGGAACTGTGCACAGTGCTCCGAGTGTGGGTCTAACCGAGGGATATGGAGAGTGGAACTGTGCACCGTGCTCCCAGTGTGGGTCTAACCGAGGGATACGGAGAGTGGAACTGTGCACAGTGCTCCCAGTGTGGGTCTAACCGAGGGATACGGAGACCAGAACTGTGCACGGTGCTCCCAGTGTGGGTCTAACCGAGGGATACGGAGACCGGAACTGTGCACCGTGCTCCCAGTGTGGGTCTAACCGAGGGATACGGAGACCGGAACTGTGCACCGTGCTCCCAGTGTGGGTCTAACCGAGGGATACGGAGACCGGAACTGTGCACAGTGCTCCCAGTGTGGGTCTAACCGAGGGATACGGAGAGTGGAACTGTGCACAGTGCTCCCAG
>NW_027592915.1:27500-42834 GCF_964213995.1 Mustelus asterias
AGAGGGTCAGTACTGAGGGAGTGCCGCACTGTCAGAGGGTCAGTACTGAGGGAGTGCCGCACTGTCAGAGGGTCAGTGCTGAGGGAGTGCCGCACTGTCAGAGGGTCAGTACTGAGGGAGTGCCGCTCTGTCAGAGGGTCAGTGCTGAGGGAGTGCTGCACTGTCAGAGGGTCAGTACTGAGGGAGTGTCGCACTGTCAGAGGGTCAGTACTGAGGGAGTGCCGCACTGTCAGAGGGTCAGTACTGAGGGAGTGTCGCACTGTCAGAGGGTCAGTGCTGAGGAAGTGCCGCACTGTCAGAGGGTCAGTACTGAGGGAGTGCCGCACTGTCAGAGGGTCAGTGCTGAGGGAGTGCCGCACTGTCAGAGGGTCAGTACTGAGGGAGTGCCGCACTGTCAGAGGGTCAGTGCTGAGGGAGTGCCGCACTGTCAGAGGGTCAGTACTGAGGGAGTGCTGCACTGTCAGAGGGTCAGTACTGAGGGAGTGCCGCACTGTCAGAGGGTCAGTGCTGAGGGAGTGCCGCACTGTCAGAGGGTCAGTACTGAGGGAGTGCCGCACTGTCAGAGGGTCAGTGCTGAGGGAGTGCCGCACTGTCAGAGGGTCAGTACTGAGGGAGTGCCGCACTGTCAGAGGGTCAGTACTGAGGGAGTGCCGCACTGTCAGAGGGTCAGTACTGAGGGAGTGCCGCACTGTCAGAGGGTCAGTGCTGAGGGAGTGCCGCACTGTCAGAGGGTCAGTACTGAGGGAGTGCCGCACTGTCAGAGGGTCAGTGCTGAGGGAGTGCCGCACTGTCAGAGGGTCAGTGCTGAGGGAGTGCCGCACTGTCAGAGGGTCAGTACTGAGGGAGTGCCGCACTGTCAGAGGGTCAGTGCTGAGGGAGTGCCGCACTGTCAGAGGGTCAGTGCTGAGGGAGTGCCGCACTGTCAGAGGGTCAGTGCTGAGGGAGTGCCGCACTGTCAGAGGGTCAGTGCTGATGGAGTGCAGCACTGTCAGAGGGTCAGTGCTGAGGGAGTGCCGCACTGTCAGAGGGTCAGTACTGAGGGAGTGCCGCACTGTCAGAGGGTCAGTGCTGAGGGAGTGCCGCACTGTCAGAGGGTCAGTGCTGAGGGAGTGCCGCACTGTCAGAGGGTCAGTGCTGAGGGAGTGCCGCACTGTCAGAGAGTCAGTACTGAGGGAGTGCCGCACTGTCAGAGGGTCAGTGCTGAGGGAGTGCCGCACTGTCAGAGGGTCAGTGCTGAGGGAGTGCCGCACTGTCAGAGGGTCAGTGCTGAGGGAGTGCCGCACTGTCAGAGGGTCAGTGCGGAGGGAGTGCCGCACTGTCAGAGGGTCAGTGCGGAGGGAGTGCCGCTCTGTCAGAGGGTCAGTGCTGAGGGAGTGCCGCACTGTCAGAGGGTCAGTGCGGAGGGAGTGCCGCACTGTCAGAGGGTCAGTGCGGAGGGAGTGCCGCTCTGTCAGAGGGTCAGTACTGAGGGAGTGCCGCACTGTCAGAGGGTCAGTGCGGAGGGAGTGCCGCTCTGTCAGAGGGTCAGTACTGAGGCAGTGCCGCACTGTCAGAGGGTCAGTGCGGAGGGAGTGCCGCTCTGTCAGAGGGTCAGTGCTGAGGGAGTGCCGCACTGTCAGAGGGTCAGTACTGAGGGAGTGCCGCTCTGTCTCTGTAACTCTCTCTCTCTCTGTCTCCCTATCAGGTGGAGCTGTTCTCTCTCTCCCGGTTTTGCTCCCGATTCTGAGCCTCTGTCTGCTCCTCATCCTCCTCAATGTCGGAATTATCCTCGCTCTGAGAATCAGAGGCACAGGTAACAGCGACCCTCATCACTCACCCTCACTATCACCCTCCAATCCCTCATCACTCACCCTCACTATCACCCTCCAATCCCTCATCACTCACCCTCACTATCACCCTCCAATCCCTCATCACTCACCCTCACTATCACTCTCCAATCCCTCATCACTCACCCTCACTATCACCCTCCAATCCCTCATCACTCACCCTCACTATCACCCTCCAATCCCTCATCACTCACCCTCACTATCACCCTCCAATCCCTCATCACTCACCCTCACTATCACCCTCCAATCCCTCATCACTCACCCTCACTATCACCCTCCAATCCCTCATCACTCACCCTCACTTTCACCCTCCAATCCCTCATCACTCACCCTCACTATCACCCTCCAATCCCTCATCACTCACCCTCACTATCACCCTCCAATCCCTCATCACTCACCCTCACTATCACCCTCCAATGTGTGATCACTCACTCACTCACCCTCCAATCCCTCATCACTCACTCACTCACTCACCCTCCAATCCCTCATTACTCACTCACTCACCCTCCAATCCCTCATCACTCACTCACTCACCCTCCAATCCCTCATCACTCACTCACCCTCCAATCCCTCATCACTCACTCACTCACCCTCCAATCCCTCATCACTCACCTTCACTATCACCCTCCAATCCCTCATCACTCACCCTCACTATCATCCTCCAATCCCTCATCACTCACCCTCACTATCACTCTCCAATCCCTCATCACTCACCCTCACTATCACCCTCCAATCCCTCATCACTCACCCTCACTATCACCCTCCAATGTGTGATCACTCACTCACTCACCCTCCAATCCCTCATCACTCACTAACTCACCCTCCAATCCCTCATCACTCACTCACTCACCCTCCAATCCCTCATTACTCACTCACTCACCCTCCAATCCCTCATCACTCACTCACTCACCCTCCAATCCCTCATCACTCACTCACCCTCCAATCCCTCATCACTCACTCACCCTCCAATCCCTCATCACTCACTCACTCACCCTCCAATCCCTCATCACTCACCTTCACTATCACCCTCCAATCCCTCATCACTCACTCACTCACCCTCCAATCCCTCGTCACTCACTCGCTCACCCTCCAATCCCTCGTCACTCACTTGCTCACCCTCCAATCCCTCGTCACTCACTCACTCACTCACCCTCCAATCCCTCGTCACTCACTCACCCTCAAGTTAACTCCTCATCATGAGCTCTGTCCTCAGGCTCCGCCCTCACTTCCTCCTCTATCCCATTAACTCAAACCCTCCAACCTCAGCCCCTCGTCTCCAGCCTCACAAAACACAGAAACTAGAAGCAGGAGGAGGCCATTCGGCCCTTCCAGCTGCTCCACCATTCATTATGATCATGGCTGATCATCGAATTCAATATCCTGATCCCCCTTCCCCCCGTATCCCTCGATCCCTTTAGCCCCAAGAGCGAAATCTAATTTCTTCTTGAAATCACACAGCGTTTTGGCCTCAACTACTTTCTGTGGGAGTGAATTCCACACATTCACCACCCTCTGGGTGAAGAAATTTCTCCTCACCTCAGTTCTAAAAGGTTTACCCCTTATCCTCAAACTCTGACCCCTAGTTCTGGACTCCCCCCACCATCGGAAACATTCTTTCTGAATCTACCCTGTCTAACCCTGTGTGAATTTTATAAGTTTCTATGAGATCTCCTCTCACTCTTCTAAACTCCAGTGAATATAATCCGAACCCACTTAGTCTCTCCTCATATGACAGACCTGCCATCCCAGGAATCAGCCTGGTAAACCTTCGCTGTACTCCCTCTATAGCAAGGACATCCTTCCTCAGATAAGGACACCAAAACTGCACACAATACTCCAGGTGTGGCCTCACCAACACCCTGTACAGTTGCAGCAAAACATCCCTATCCCTGTACTCAAATCCTCTCGCTATGAAGGCCAACATACCATTCACCTTCTTTACTGCCTGCTGTACCTGCGCGCTTACTCTCAGCGACTGATACACGAGGACTCCAAGGTCTCGCTGAGTATCCGCCTCTCTCAATTTACACTCATTCCAGTAATAATCTGTCTTCCTATTATTGCTACCAAAGTGGATAACCTCACATTTATCCACATTATGCTGCATCTGCCATGCAGTTACCCACACACTCAGCCTGTCCCAATCACACTGAAGCATCTCTGCATCCTCCTGTAGTGGGTGTGTTTCCTTTCCTCCACTCACAGGCTGGTATCGGTGTGCAGCAGTACCTGTGGGGTCTCTTTCCAGCGGGCTCTGAAACTTCCAAGCCGAGGAACGCCGCACTGGGGCCGTCTCCGCCGGAGAGAGAGCGCTGGGCCGGGCTCACTGTTTATACCTAACCAGTGACCTGGACCTTATTCCACACCAGGTACCCTGACCACCACCAACGCCTGGGTGATTCTCTCTCTCGTTGGTGGAGCAAATGGCCACCCTGTAACCACCTCACTCAGGTAGTTTCCACGAGAGAGAGAAAGAGGGAAACTGCACTGTTTATCCCTGACCAGTCGTTTCCCCCGAGTGAGCGTTTTCGAGGCGCTCGGATCACCCTTGGTTCTCGACTCCGGATTTACGGTGAGAGCTCCTGAACCTGTGACCCCGCCAGAGAACACGGATCAGAGAACAGAAAAGCAAGAGAAGCTCCGAACGGGTTTCAAAGTTACAACAATTTATTCAAACAGCAAATCAACCTCCCCAACACCACACCGTACAATAACAAAGCTTATACTTTAAACTATTTTCTATGGGAGGAAACACTGTCGGCACAACGTAAATTCTTACTTTTACACAGTCTTTTCACACTGAACTTCACTAAACACCACCCCCTTTCAACCCTCGTCCTCCACCTGATATCGGGATCTTCAGCCGGCGGAGGTACTTACAACTTTGAGAGCGGCTTTACTTGTCTTGATGCGGGTCCGGCTGGCGGGCAGGAGCGGGGACACGTGGTGTGAGAGCTGAAGAGCTCAGTGCCAGGAGGAAGAGGTGAAAAGCTAAGAGAGAGAGAGTGGGCACACATCGGGAGTGAGAGAGAGAGAGTGAGCCGCTGCTCGCTTGTCCCTTTTTAAAACCTCACCGGTGATTCTCTCGCATAAAACAGTTTCTGATAACTGGTAGTTTCGATCGACTGGAACAAAGGGCCGGAACTGTCGGGACCGCCCGTAATCGATATTTTAATGTCTTTTAAATGTTTTCTGAATCGGCCTGATTGGAATCCCACCAGCGAGATGGGTCTTAATGTTGTCCGTGGATGGAATGATCTCTGTTCTCATTGTCTTGCTGCTGGGCTATTTACTCCTTGTCTGCTGGTCATGGTTTCTCCTTTGTTTCCTGTTGATTAGATCATCCCTGTCTCGACCTTCTCGTTATTCCCAGCCTCTTGCATATTCATGTGGCCTGACAGCCAGCCGGCCATTTTCCTTATCCCGGGGTTCTTTAATCATGGAGGATTTGCCCTAAAACTTACACTCCTCACAGCTCACCCTCCCATCCAACTTTGTATCATCTGCAAATCTGGAGATAATACATTGAGCTCCCTCTTCCCAATCATTAATATATAATGTGAACAGTTGGGGTCCTAGCACAGATCCCTGTGGAACCCCACTCGTCACTGACTGCCAATCAGAAAAAGGCCCATTTATGCCAACTCTTTGCTTTATATCTGCTAACCAGCTTTCTATCCATCTCAAGACACTACCCACAATCCCATGTGTTTTAACTTTACACAGTAGTCTGTTATGTGAGACCTTGTTGAAAACGTTCTGAAAGTCTAAATAAACCACATCCACTGGTTCCCCTCGGTTAACTCTACCAGTTACATCCTCAAAAAATTCCAATAGATTTGTCAAGCATGATTTCCCTTTTGTAAATCCATGCTGACTGTCTGATTATACCATTGCCTTCCTAGTGCTTTGCGATGAAATCCTTGGATAACGGACTCGAGAATATTCCCCAGTTCCGATGTCCGTCTCACTCCTATAAACATTTCTCCACCTGCCTGTCCACCCTTCCCCCTCCACACATTCCCCGAGAACTGCCTCCCTCCTCTCATCAAGACTGCACCATCACTGCATCCCCACCTGCCCCTCATTCCCTCAAAATCCCCTCCTCCGCTCCGAACATGATGCAGCACAACTGGATTCATTCTTTCTTTCATTCCAGGAGGAGCAACAAACAAATCAGCAAGGTCAGAATTGTGACTGTCTAACCCCGTGCTGTACCTGTCCTGGGAGTGTTTGATGGGGACAGTGTAGAGGGAGCTTTACTCTGTATCTAACCCCGTGCTGTACCTGTCCTGGGAGTGTTTGATGGGGACAGTGTAGAGGGAGCTTTACTCTGTATCTAACCCCGTGCTGTACCTGTCCTGGGAGTGTTTGATGGGGACAGTGTAGAGGGAGCTTTACTCTGTATCTAACCCCGTGCTGTAGCTGTCCTGGGAGTGTTTGATGGGGGACAGTGTAGAGGGAGCTTTACTCTGTATCTAACCCCGTGCTGTACCTGTCCTGGGAGTGTTTGATGGGGACAGTGTAGAGGGAGCTTTACTCTGTATCTAACCCCGTGCTGTACCTGTCCTGGGAGTGTTTGATGGGGACAGTGTGGAGGGAGCTTTACTCTGTATCTAACCCCGTGCTGTACCTGTCCTGGGAGTGTTTGATGGGGGACAGTGAAGAGGGAGCTTTACTCTGTATCTAACCCCGTGCTGTACCTGTCCTGGGAGTGTTTGATGGGGACAGTGTAGAGGGAGCTTTACTCTGTATCTAACCCCGTGCTGTACCTGTCCTGGGAGTGTTTGATGGGGACAGTGTAGAGGGAGCTTTACTCTGTATCTAACCCCGTGCTGTAGCTGTCCTGGGAGTGTTTGATGGGGGACAGTGAAGAGGGAGCTTTACTCTGTATCTAACCCCGTGCTGTACCTGTCCTGGGAGTGTTTGATGGGGACAGTGTGGAGGGAGCTTTACTCTGTATCTAACCCCGTGCTGTACCTGTCCTGGGAGTGTTTGATGGGGACAGTGTAGAGGGAGCTTTACTCTGTATCTAACCCCGTGCTGTACCTGTCCTGGGAGTGTTTGATGGGGACAGTGTGGAGGGAGCTTTACTCTGTATCTAACCCCGTGCTGTACCTGTCCTGGGAGTGTTTGATGGGGACAGTGTAGAGGGAGCTTTACTCTGTATCTAACCCCGTGCTGTACCTGTCCTGGGAGTGTTTGATGGGGACAGTGTAGAGGGAGCTTTACTCTGTATCTAACCCCGTGCTGTACCTGTCCTGGGAGTGTTTGATGGGGACAGTGTAGAGGGAGCTTTACTCTGTATCTAACCCCGTGCTGTACCTGTCCTGGGAGTGTTTGCTGGGGGACAGTGTAGAGGGAGCTTTACTCTGTATCTAACCCCGTGCTGTCCCTGTCCTGGGAGTGTTTGATGGGGACAGTGTAGAGGGAGCTTTACTCTGTGTCTAACCCCGTGCTGTACCTGTCCTGGGAGTGTTTGATGGGGACAGTGTAGAGGGAGCTTTACTCTGTATCTAACCCCGTGCTGTACCTGTCCTGGGAGTGTTTGATGGGGACAGTGTAGAGGGAGCTTTACTCTGTATCTAACCCCGTGCTGTACCTGTCCTGGGAGTGTTTGATGGGACAGTGTAGAGGGGGCTTTACTCTGTATCTAACCCCGTGCTGTACCTGTCCTGGGAGTGCTTGATGGGGACAGTGTAGAGGGAGCTTTACTCTGTATCTAACCCCGTGCTGTACCTGTCCTGGGAGTGTTTGATGGGACAGTGTAGAGGGAGCTTTACTCTGCATCTAACCCCGTGCTGTACCTGTCCTGGGAGTGTTTGATGGGGACAGTGTAGAGGGAGCTTTACTCTGTATCTAACCCCGTGCTGTCCCTGTCCTGGGAGCGTTTGATGGGGACAGTGTGGAGGGAGCTTTACTCTGTATCTAACCCCGTGCTGTCCCTGTCCTGGGAGTGTTTGATGGGGACAGTGTGGAGGGAGCTTTACTCTGTATCTAACCCCGTGCTGTACCTGTCCTGGGAGTGTTTGATGGGGACAGTGTAGAGGGAGCTTTACTCTGTATCTAACCCCGTGCTGTACCTGTCCTGGGAGTGTTTGATGGGGACAGTGTAGAGGGAGCTTTACTCTGTATCTAACCCCGTGCTGTACCTGTCCTGGGAGTGTTTGATGGGGACAGTGTGGAGGGAGCTTTACTCTGTATCTAACCCCGTGCTGTACCTGTCCTGGGAGTGTTTGATGGGGACAGTGTAGAGGGAGCTTTACTCTGTATCTAACCCCGTGCTGTACCTGTCCTGGGAGTGTTTGATGGGGACAGTGTAGAGGGAGCTTTACTCTGTATCTAACGCCATGCTGTACCTGTCCTGGGAGTGTTTGATGGGGACAGTGTAGAGGGAGCTTTACTCTGTATCTAACCCCATGCTGTACCTGTCCTGGGAGTGTTAGATGGGGACAGTGTAGAGGGAGCTTTACTCTGTATCTAACCCCGTGCTGTACCTGTCCTAGGAGTGTTTGATGGGGACAGTGTAGAGGGAGCTTTACTCTGTATCTAACCCCGTGCTGTACCTGTCCTGGGAGTGTTTGATGGGGACAGTGTCGAGGGAGCTTTACTCTGTATCTAACCGCGTGCTGTATCTGTCCTGGGAGTGTTTGATGGGGACACTGTAGAGGGAGCTTTACTCTGTATCTAACCCCGTGCTGTACCTGTCCTGGGAATGTTTGATGGGGACAGTGTAGAGGGAGCTTCACTCTGTATCCAACCCCGTGCTGTACCTGTCCTGGAAGTGTTTGATGGGAACAGTGTAGAGGGAGCTTTACTCTGTATCTAACCCCGTGCTGTACCTGTCCTGGGAGTGTTTGATGGGGACAGTGTAGAGGGAGCTTTACTCTGTATCTAACCCCGTGCTGTACCTGTCCTGGGAGTGTTTGATGGGGACAGTGTAGAGGGAGCTTTACTCTGTATCTAACCCCGTGCTGTACCTGTCCTGGGAGTGTTTGATGGGGGACAGTGTAGAGGGAGCTTTACTCTGTATCTAACCCTGTGCTGTACCTGTCCTGGGAGTGTTTGATGGGGACAGTGTGGAGGGAGCTTTACTCTGTATCTAACCCCGTGCTGTACCTGTCCTGGGAGCGTTTGATGGGGACAGTGTAGAGGGAGCTTTACTCTGTATCGAACCCTGTGCTGTCCCTGTCCTGGGGGTGTTTGATGGGGGACAGTGTAGAGGGAGCTTTACTCTGTATCTAACTCCATGCTGTCCCTGTCCTGGGAGTGTTTGATGGGGACAGTGTAGAGGGAGCTTTACTCTGTATCTAACCCCGTGCTGTACCTGTCCTGGGAGTGTTTGATGGGAACAGTGTAGAGGGAGCTTTACTCTGTATCTAACCCCGTGCTGTACCTGTCCTGGGAGTGTTTGATGGGAACAGTGTAGAGGGAGCTTTACTCTGTATCTAACCCCGTGCTGTACCTGTCCTGGGAGTGTTTGATGGGGGACAGTGTAGAGGGAGCTTTACTCTGTATCTAACCCCGTGCTGTACCTGTCCTGGGAGAGTTTGATGGGGACAGTATAGAGGGAGCTTTACTCTGTATCTAACCCTGTGCTGTACCTGTCCTGGGAGTGTTTGATGGGGACAGTGTAGAGGGAGCTTTACTCTGTATCTAACCCCGTGCTGTACCTGTCCTGGGAGTGTTTGATGGGAACAGTGTAGAGGGAGCTTTACTCTGTATCTAACCCCGTGCTGTACCTGTCCTGGGAGTGTTTGATGGGGGACAGTGTAGAGGGAGCTTTACTCTGTATCTAACCCCGTGCTGTACCTGTCCTGGGAGAGTTTGATGGGGGACAGTGTAGAGGGAGCTTTACTCTGTATCTAACTCCATGCTGTACCTCTCCTGGGAGTGTTTGATGGGGACAGTGTAGAGGGAGCTTTCCTCTGTATCTGACCTGTTGTGTATGATTTTTTTCTGTGTTGTTAGCCCCTGTGTTACGCAGTTGGAATTAAACGATTACTCGGATGAGTTGGTGAATGTGACGTCCAAACAGACCCTGTTTATCGACACAGGTTCGGAGATGTGTTCTACAGGATATGAGGATTACGATGATGTTGCGTCTCCCTGTGTAAGTTGGCTTTCCCTCTGATTTTCTGTTGCTCCGATTGGAGATGTTTTCACAGGGTCGGGAAGCGGACATTTCCGTCCCGTTGTGGGCTGGGGGAGACCGGACACATATCGGAACTCTGTGTCTATCACCCTTTGCAGACCCCATTCCACCATCCTCCACCCTCCTTCTCTCACTGCCAAACTGGGTGGGAGGGTGAGCTGTGAGGAGGATGCAGAGATGCTTCAGCATGATTTGGATAGGCTGAGTGTGTGGGTATCTGCATGGCAGATGCAGCATAATGTGGATAAATGTGAGGTATCCACTTTGGTAGCAATAATAGGAAGACAGATTATTATCTGAATGGGTGTAAATTGAGAGAGGTGGATACTCAGCGAGACCTTGGAGACCTCGTGTATCAGTCGCTGAGAGTAAGCGCGCAGATACAGCAGGCAGTAAAGAAGGTGAATGGTATGTTGGTCTTCATAGCGAGAGGATTTGAGTATCGGGATAGGGATGTTTTGCTACAATTGTACAGGGCGTTGGTGAGGCCACACCTGGAGTATTGGTGCAGTTTTGGTGTCCTTATCTGAGGAAGGATGCCCTTGCAATAGAGGGAGTGCAGCGAAGGTTTACCAGGCTGATTCCTGGGATGGCAGGTCTGTCATATGAGGAGAGACTAAGTCGGTTAGGATTATATTCACTGGAGTTGAGAAGAGTGAGAGGGGATCTCATAGAAACTTATAAAATTCTAACAGGATTAGACAGGGTAGATTCAGAAAGAATGTTCCCAATGGTGGGGGGTGTGCAGAACTAGGGGTTATCGTTTGAAGATAAGGGGTAAACCTTTTAGAACTGAGGTGAGGACAAATTTCTTCACCCAGAGAGTGGTGGAATTCACTCCCACAGAAAGTAGTTGAGGCCAAAACGTTGTGTGATTTCAAGAAGAATTTAGATTTTGCTCTTGGGGCTAAAGGGATCGAGGGATATGGGGGGAAGGGGGGGGATCAGGATATTAAATTTGATGATCAGCCATGATCAGAATGAATGGGGGAGCAGGCTGGAAGGGCCGAATGGCCTCCTCCTGCTTCTTGCATCGATGCTTCTATAACTGTATTGAATCTCTCATGGTGGCCAGGCTGAGAGGTTGTGTCTCCGTCTCTCTGCTCTCGGACTGCGGGGAGTTTAAATTCTGGACTCTCTCTGTCACTTCCTGCGTCCCAGAACCACTCCCAGCTGGGAACTGGAGAGCTGTTCCTGCAGTCAGACCTGAGTAAAGACATAGAGGTTTACAGCACGGAAACAGGCCCTTCGGCCCAACTTGTCCATGCCGCCTTTTTTTAAAATCCCTAAGCTAATTCCAATTGCCCACGTTTGGTCCATATCCCTCTGTACCCATCGTACCCATGTAACTGTCTAAATGCTTTTTAAAACACAAAATTGTACCCGCCTCTACTACTACCTCTGGCAGCTTGTTCCAGACACTCACCACCCTCTGTGTGAAAGAATTGCCCCTCTGGACACTTTTGTATCTCTCCCCTCTCACCTTAAACCTATGCCCTCTAGTTTTAGACTCCCCTACCTTTGGGAAAAGATATTGACTATCTAGCTGATCTGTGCCCCTCATTATTTTATAGACCTCTATAAGATCACCTCTCAGCCTCCTACACTCCAGAGAAAAAAGTCCCAGTCTATCCAACCTCTCCTCATAACTCAAACCATCAAGTCCCGGTAGCATCCTAGTAAATCTTTTCTGCACTCTTTCTAATTTAATAATACCCTTTCTATAATGGGGTGACCAGAACTGCACACAGTATTCCAAGTGTGGCCTTACCAATGTCTTGTACAACTTCAACAAGACGTCCCAACTCCTGTATTCAATGTTCTGACCAATGAAACCAAGCATGCTGAATGCCTTCTTCACCACTCTGTCCACCTGTGACTCCACTTTCAAGGAGATATCAACCTGTACCCCGAGATCTCTTTGTTCTGTAACTCTCCCCAATGCCCTACCATTAACTGAGTAAGTCCTGCCCTGGTTCAATCTACCAAAATGCATCACCTCGCATTTGTCTAAATTAAACTCCATCTGCCATTCGTCAGCCCATTGGCCCAATTGATCAAGATCCCACTGCAATTGGAGATAACTTTCTTCACTGTCCACTATGCCACCAATCTTGGTGTCATCTGCAAACTTACTAACCATGCCTCCTATATTCTCATCCAAATCATCCAAATCATCCAAATCATTAATATAAATGACAAATAACAGTGGGCCCAGCACTGATCCCTGAGGCACACCGCTGGTCACAGGCCTCCAGTTTGAAAAACAACCCTCTACAACCACCCTCTGGCTTCTGTCAAGAAGCCAATTTTGTATCCATTTATATACCTCACCCTGGATCCTGTGAGATTTAACCTTATGCAACAACCTACCATGCGATACCTTGTCAAAGGCCTTGCTAAAGTCCATGTAGACAACATCAACTGCACTGCCCTCATCTACCTTCTTGGTTACCCCTTCAAAAAACTCAATCAAATTTGTGAGACATGATTTTCCACTCACAAAGCCATGCTGACTGTCCCTAATCAGTCCTTGCGTCTCTAAATGCCTGTAGATCCTGTCTCTCAAAATACCTTCCAACAATTTACCCACTACAGATGTGAGGCTCACTGGCCTGTAGTTCCCAGGCTTTTCCCTTCAGCCCTTTTTAAACAAAGGCACAACATTTGCCTGATATTGCTCTGGGAAGCAGCAAGCGAGTATGACCTGCATGCTGCTTCCCAGCCCCTCTGGGATCTTCCTGTGCTGTGTGTGTTGGACTCAGAACCACACTGACTTAGTGCTCAGTGAGTCGATCTTATCCATAGTCATCGAGTCATGGAGGTTTACAGCATGGAAACAGGCCCTTCGGCCCAACTTGTCCATGCCGCCCAGTTTTTAACCCCTGAGCTAGTCCCAATTGCCCGCATTTGGCCCATATCCCTCGATACCCATCGTACCCATGTAACTATCTAAATGCTTTTTAAAAGATAAAATTGTACCCGTCTCTACTACTGCCTCTGGCAGCTTGTTCCAGACACTCACCACCCTCTGTGTGAAAGAAATTACCCCCCTGGACACTTTTGTATCTCTCCCCTCTCACCTTAAACCTATGCCCTCTAGTTTTAGACTCCCCTACCTTTGGGAAAAGATATTGACTATCTCGCTGATCTGTGCCCCTCATTATTTTATAGACCTCTATAAGATCACCCCTCAGCCTCCTACGCTCCAGAGAAAACAGTCCCAGTCTATTCAGCCCCTCCTTATAACTCAAACCATCAAGTCCCGGTAGCATCCTTGTAAATCTTTTCTGCACTCTTTCTAGTTTAATAATATCCTTTCTATAATAGGGTAACCAGAACTGTACACAGTATTCCAAGTGTGGCCTTACCAATGTCTTGTACAACTTCAACAAGACGTCCAACTCCTGGCCCGGGTGGAACCTGGGATCTTTCTCTGCTCTCCCTGTGAGACTCAGTGAGGTGGTTTCATTGATTTTAGGCCGGATTTGAAGCCTGGACATTTCTTGGCTGTCCCGCCCCCAGCCTCGCTCTCTGAGTGAGCTGGTGGAGTGACCCTGGTGGGTTGACCATTCACGTTGCTCCTATTTGGGGTGAAGTTGGAAAGGGAAATAGTCTCCTCAGAAGGAAAGTTGGAGCCAGACAGGGAGCCACAGGGCGATCGCCACGGTGACATTGCCTTTATTTATTGACCAATGGATCTCTCCCTCTCCACCAACAGGAAGAAGCTCCAGTGCGGGGACCCGGACTGCCTCACGCCCCTCGCTTCGTCCCCAGCACGGTCCCTCTCCAGGAAACAGCCGAGAGGCTTCAACACCACAACACAACAGGTGGACACGGCAACGTCAGCTCAGAACCAGGCCTGAGAGAGGCCTCACGGCCCTCACGGCCCTCACGGCCCACACGGCCCTCACGGCCCTCACGGCCCACACGGCCCTCACGGCCCTCACGGCCCACACGGCCCACACGGCCCACACGGCCCTCACGGCCCTCACGGCCCTCACGGCCCTCACGGCATCTGAGTCTCACTGCCCCAGTGCACACTCACACTCACACAGGGAGGGGTGTAGGGGCTGGAGGAGGTTACAGAGATAGGGAGGGGGTGTAGGGGCTGGTGGGGGTTACAGAGATAGGGAGGGGATGTAGGAGCTGGTGGGGGTTACAGAGATAGGGAGGGGGTGTAGGGGCTGGTGGGGGTTACAGAGATAGGGAGGGGA
The DNA here is from genome assembly GCF_964213995.1 of Mustelus asterias. Taxonomy (NCBI): domain Eukaryota; kingdom Metazoa; phylum Chordata; class Chondrichthyes; order Carcharhiniformes; family Triakidae; genus Mustelus; species Mustelus asterias. The sequence continues at coordinate 41,699 of NW_027592915.1, forward strand.
TGTAGGAGCTGGTGGGGGTTACAGAGATAGGGAGGGGGTGTAGGGGCTGGTGGGGGTTACAGAGATAGGGAGGGGGTGTAGGGGCTGGTGGGGGTTGCAGAGATAGGGAGGGGTGTAGGGGCGGAGGGGGTTACAGAGATAGGGAGGGTTGTAGGTGCTGGAGGAGGTTACAGAGATAGGGAGGGGGTGTAGGGGCGGAGGGGGTTACAGAGATAGGGAGGGGTGTACGGGCTGGAGGAGGTTCCAGAGATAGGGAGGGGGTGTAGGGGCGGAGGGGGTTACAGAGATAGGGAGGGGGTGTAGGGGCTGGTGGGGGTTGCAGAGATAGGGAGGGGTGTAGGAGTGGAGGAAGTTACAGAGGTGGGAGGGTGTGTAGGGGCTGGAGGAGGTTACAGAAATAGGGAGGGATGTAAGGGGTGAGTGTGGGGGGGGTGAGTGTGGGGGGGGGTGAGTGTGGAGGGGGTGAGTGTGGGGGGGGTGAGTGTGGGGGGCCGTGAGTGTGGGGGTGTGAGTGTGGGGGGGGTGTGTGTGGGGGGAGGGTGAGTGTGGGGGGTGAGTGTGGGGGGTGAGTGTGGGGGGGGTGAGTGAGGAGGGGGTGAGTGTGGGGGGGTGAGTGTGGGGGGTGAGTGTGGGGGGTGAGTGTGGGGGGTGAGTGTGGGGGGGTGAGTGAGGAGGGGGTGAGTGTGGGGGGGTGAGTGTGGGGGGTGAGTGTGGGGGGTGAGTGTGGGGGGGTGAGTGTGGGGGGGGGGTGAGTGTGGGGGGGTGAGTGTGGGGGGGTGAGTGTGGGGGGGTGAGTGTGGGGGGGGTGAGTGTGGGGGGGTGAGTGTTGGGGGGGTGAGTGTGGGGGGGTGAGTGTGGGGGTGAGTGTGGGGGGTGAGTGTGGGGGGGGGTGAGTGTGGGGGTGAGTGGGGGGGGTGAGTGTGGGGGGTGAGGTGTGGGGGTGAGTGTGGGGGTGAGTGTGGGGGGTGAGTGTGGGGGGTGAGTGTGGTGGGTGAGTGTGGGGGGTGAGTGTGGGGGGAGAGTGTGGGTGGGTGAGTGTGGGGGGGGTGAGTGTGGGGGGGTGAGTGTGGGGGGGTGAGTGTTGGGAGGGTGAGTGTGGGGGGGTGAGTGTGTGGGGGGTGAGTGTGGGGGAGGGT
>NW_027592916.1:0-42827 GCF_964213995.1 Mustelus asterias
GACAGTGATTGTGGGAGTCCATCGACAGTCATTGTGGGAATGCGCCGACAGTTATTGTGGGAGTGCGGCGAAAGTCATTGTTGGAGAGCGCCGACTGTCATTGTGGGAGTGCGGCGACAGTCATTGTGGGAGTGCGGCGACAGTCATTGTGGGTGTGCGCCGACAGACATTGTGGGAGTGCGCCGACTCTCATTGTTGGAGTGCGGCGACAGTCACTGTGGGAGTGCGCCGACTGTCATTGTTGGAGTGCGCCGACTGTCATTGTGGGAGTGCGGCGACAGTCATTGTGGGAGTGCGGCGACAGTCATTGTGGGAGTGTGCCAACTGTCATTGTGGGAGTGCGCCGACAGTCATTGTTGGAGTGCGGCGACAGTCATTGTGGGAGTGCGCCGACTGTCATTGTGGGAGTGCGCCGACAGTCATTGTGGGAGTGCGCCGACAGTCATTGTTGGAGTGCGGCGACAGTCATTGTGGGAGTGCGCCGACTGTCATTGTGGGAGTGCGGCGACAGTCATTGTGGGAGTGCGGCGACAGTCATTGTGGGAGTGCGGCGACAGTCATTGTGGGAGTGCGGCGACAGTCATTGTGGGAGTGCAAAGAAACAACCCAGAAAGATAAATTAAAACTTAAAAAAAAATTAAAAGATACTTGGTCACTGCGGTGACAGTCATTGTGGGAGTGCGGCGACAGTCATTGTGGGAGTTCACCGACGGACATTGTGGGAGTGCGGCGACCGTCATTGTGGGAGTGCGGCGACAGTCATTGTGGGAGTGCGGCGACAGTCATTGTGGGAGTGCGGCGACAGTCATTGTGGGAGTGCGCCGACTGTCATTGTGGGAGTGCGCCGATAGTCATTGTGGGAGTGCGGCGACTGTCATTGTGGGAGTGCGGCGACTGTCATTGTGGGAGTGCGGCGACTGTCATTGTGGGAGTGCGGCGACAGTCATTGTGGGAGTGCGGCGACAGTCATTGTGGGAGTGCGGCGACAGTCATTGTGGGAGTGCGGCGTCAGTCATTGTGGGAGTGCGGCGACAGTCATTGTGGGAGTGCGGCGACAGTCATTGTGGGAGTGCGGCGACAGTCATTGTGGGAGTGCGGCGACAGTCATTGTGGGAGTGCGGCGACAGTCATTGTGGGAGTGCGGCGACAGTCATTGTGGGAGTGCGGCGACAGTCATTGTGGGAGTGCGGCGACAGTCATTGTGGGAGTGCGCCGACAGTCATTGTGGGAGTGCGCCGACAGTCATTGTGGGAGTGCGCCGACAGTCATTGTGGGAGTGCGCCGACAGTCATTGTGGGAGTGCGCCGACAGTCATTGTGGGAGTGCGCCGACAGTCATTGTGGGAGTGCGCCGACAGTCATTGTGGGAGTGCGCCGACAGTCATTGTGGGAGTGCGCCGACAGTCATTGTGGGAGTGCGCCGACAGTCATTGTGGGAGTGCGCCGACAGTCATTGTGGGAGTGCGGCGACAGTCATTGTGGGAGTGCGGCGACAGTCATTGTGGGAGTGCGGCGACAGTCATTGTGGGAGAGCGGCGACAGTCATTGTGGGAGAGCGGCGACAGTCATTGTGGGAGTGCGGCGACAGTCATTGTGGGAGTGCGGCGACAGTCATTGTGGGAGTGCGGTGACAGTCATTGTGGGAGTGCGGCGACAGTCATTGTGGGAGTGCGGCGACAGTCATTGTGGGAGTGCGGCGACAGTCATTGTGGGAGTGCGGCGACAGTCATTGTGGGAGTGCGGCGACAGTCATTGTGGGAGTGCGGCGACAGTCATTGTGAGAGTGCGGCGACAGTCATTGTGGGAGTGCGGCGACAGTCATTGTGGGAGTGCGGCGACAGTCATTGTGGGAGTGCGGCGACAGTCATTGTGGGAGTGCGGCGACAGTCATTGTGGGAGTGCGGCGACAGTCATTGTGGGAGTGCGGCGACAGTCATTGTGGGAGTGCGGCGACTGTCATTGTTGGAGTGTGGCGACTGTCATTGTTGGAGTGCGGCGACAGTCATTGTGGGAGTGCGGCGACAGTCATTGTGGGAATGCGGCGACAGTCATTGTGGGAGTGCGGCGACAGTCATTGTGGGAGTGCGGCGACAGTCATTGTGGGAGTGCGGCGACAGTCATTGTGGGAGTGCGGCGACAGTCATTGTGGGAGTGCGGCGACAGTCATTGTGGGAGTGCGGCGACAGTCATTGTGGGAGTGCGGCGACAGTCATTGTGGGAGTGCGCCGACAGTCATTGCAGGAGTGCGGCGACAGTCATTGCTGGAGTGCGGCGACAGTCATTGTGGGAGTGCACCGACTGTCATTGTGGGAGTGCGCCGACTGTCATTGTGGGAGTGCGCCGACAGTCATTGTGGGAGTGCGCCGACAGTCATTGTTGGAGTGCGGCGACAGTCATTGTGGGAGTGCGGCGACAGTCATTGTGGGAGTGCACCGACAGTCATTGCGGGAGTGCGGTGATAGTTATTGTGGGAGTGCGGTGATAGTTATTGTGGGAGTGCGCCGACAGTCATTGTTGGAGTGCACCGACTGTCATTGTGGGAGTGCGCCGACAGTCATTGTGGAAGTGCGCCGACAGTCATTGTGTGAGTGCGGGGACAGTCATTGTGGGAGTGCGGGGACAGTCATTGTGGGAGTGCATCGACAGTCATTGTGGGAGTGCAGCGACTGTCATTGTGGGAGTGCGGCGACAGTCATTGTGGGAGTGCACCGGCAGTTATTGTGGGAGTGCACCGGCAGTTATTGTGGGAGTGCGCCGACAGTTATTGTGGGAGTGCGACGACAGTCATTGTGGGAGTGCGCCGACAGTCTTTGTGGGAGTGCGGCGACAGTCATTGTGGGAGTGCGGCGACAGTCATTGTGGGAGTGCGGCGACAGACATTGTGGGAGTGCGGCGACAGTCATTGTGGGAGTGCGGTGACAGTCATTGTGGGAGTGCGGCGACAGACATTGTGGGAGTGCGGCGACAGTCATTGTGGGAGTGCGGCGACAGTCATTGTGGGAGTGCGGCGACAGTCATTGTGGGAGTGCGCCGACTGTCATTGTGGGAGTGCGGCGACAGTCATTGTGGGAGTGCGGCGACAGTCATTGTGGGAGTGCGGCGACAGTCATTGTGGGAGTGCGGCGACAGTCATTGTGGGAGTGCGGCGACAGTCATTGTGGGAGTGCGGCGACAGTCATTGTGGGAGTGCGGCGACAGACATTGTGGGAGTGCGGCGACAGTCATTGTGGGAGTGCGGCGACAGTCATTGTGGGAGTGCGGCGACAGTCATTGTGGGAGTGCGGCGACAGTCATTGTGGGAGTGCGGCGACAGTCATTGTGGGAGTGCGGCGACAGTCATTGTGGGAGTGCGGCGACAGTCATTGTGGGAGTGCGGCGACAGTCATTGTGGGAGTGCGGCGACAGTCATTGTGGGAGTGCGGCGACAGTCATTGTGGGAGTGCGGCGACAGTCATTGTGGGAGTGCGGCGACAGTCATTGTGGGAGTGCGGCGACAGTCATTGTGGGAGTGCGGCGACTGTCATTGTTGGAGTGCGGCGACAGTCATTGTTGGAGTGCGGCGACAGTCAATGTGGGAGTGCGGCGACAGTCATTGTTGGAGTGCGGCGACAGTCATTGTTGGAGTGCGGCGACGGTCATTGTTGGAGTGCGGCGACGGTCATTGTTGGAGTGCGGCGACGGTCATTGTTGGAGTGCGGCGACGGTCAGTGTGGGAGTGCGGCGACTGTCATTGTGGGAGTGTCGCGACTGTCATTGTTGGAGTGTGGCGACTGTCATTGTTGGAGTGTGGCGACTGTCATTGTTGGAGTGCGGCGACAGTCATTGTGGGAGTGCGCCGATAGTCATTGTGGGAGTGCAGCGACTGTCATTGTGGGAGTGCGCCGACTGTCATTGTTGGAGTGCGGCGACAGTCATTGTGGAAGTGCGGCGACAGTCATTGTGGGAGTGCATCGACAGTCATTGTGGGAGTGCGCCGACAGTCATTGTGGGAGTGCGGCGAGAGTCATTGTGGGAGTGCGGCGACAGACATTGTGGGAGTGCGGCGACAGACATTGTGGGAGTGCGGCGACAGACATTGTGGGAGTGCGGCGACAATCATTGTGGGAGTGCGGCGACAGTGATTGTGGGAGTCCATCGACAGTCATTGTGGGAGTGCGCCGACAGTTATTGTGGGAGTGCGCCGAAAGTCATTGTTGGTGAGCGCCGACTGTCATTGTGGGAGTGCGGCGACAGTCATTGTGGGAGTGCGGCGACAGTCATTGTGGGTGTGCGCCGACAGACATTGTGGGAGTGCGCCGACTCTCATTGTTGGAGTGCGGCGACAGTCACTGTGGGAGTGCGCCGACTGTCATTGTTGGAGTGCGCCGACTGTCATTGTGGGAGTGCGGCGACAGTCATTGTGGGAGTGCGGCGACAGTCATTGTGGGAATGTGGCGACTGACATTGTTGGAGTGCAGCGACAGTCATTGTGGGAGTGCGGCGACAGTCATTGTGGGAGTGCGGCGACAGTCATTGTGGGAGTGCGGCGACAGTCATTGTGGGAGTGCGGCGACAGTCATTGTGGGAGTGCGGCGACAGTCATTGTGGGAGTGCGGCGACAGTCATTGTGGGAGTGCGGCGACAGTCATTGTGGGAGTGCGGCGACAGTCATTGTGGGAGTGCGGCGACAGTCATTGTGGGAGTTCTCCGACGGACATTGTGGGAGTGCGGCGACAGTCATTGTGGGAGTGCGGCGACAGTCAGTGTGGGAGTGCACCTACAGTCATTGTGGGAGTTCGCCGACAGTCATTGTGGGAGTGCGCCGACAGTCATTGTGGGAGTGCGCCGACAGTCATTGCAGGGGTGCGGCGACAGTCATTGTGGGAGTGTGGCGACAGTCATTGTGGGAGTGCGGCGACAGTCATTGTGGGAGTTCGCCGACAGACATTGTGGGAGTTCGCCGACAGTCATTGTGGGAGTGCGCCGACAGTTATTGTGGGAGTTCGCCAACAGTCATTGTGGGAGTGCGCCGACAGTTATTGTGGGAGTGCGGCGACAGTCATTGTTGGAGTGCGGCGACTGTCATTGTGGGAGTTCGCGGACAGTCATTGTGGGAGAGGCGCCGACAGTCATTGTGGGAGTGCGCCGACTGTCATTGTGGGAGTGTGGCGACAGTCATTGTGGGAGTGTGGCGACTGTCATTGTTGGAGTGCGGCGACAGTCACTGTGGGAGCGCGGCGACAGTCATTGTTGGAGTGCGCCGACTGTCATTGTGGGAGTGTGGCGACAGTCATTGTGGGTGTGCGGCGACAGTCATTGTGGGAGTGCAGCGACAGTCATTGTGGGAGTTCGCCGACAGTCATTGTGGGAGTTCGCCGACAGACATTGTGGGAGTGCGCCGACTGTCATTGTGGGAGTGCGGCGACAGTTATTGTGGGAGTGCGGCGACAGTCATTGTGGGAATGCGGCGACAGTCATTGTGGGAGTGCGGCGACAGTCATTGTTGGAGTTCGGCGACAGTCATTGTGGGAGTGTGGCGACAGTCATTGTGGGTGTGCGGCGACAGTCATTGTGGGTGTGCGGCGACAGTCATTGTGGGAGTGCGGTGACAGTCATTGTGGGAGTGCGGCGACAGTCATTGTTGGAGTGCGCGGGAGCCACTGAGCGAGTGCGCGGGAGCCACTGACCGAGAGCGTGGGATGACACTGACTGAGAGGGCGGGAGCCACTGAGCGAGTGCGCGGGTGCCACTGAGCGAGTGCGCGGGAGCCACTGAGCGAGTGCGCGGGAGCCACTGAGCGAGTGCGCGGGAGCCACTGAGCGAGTGCGCGGGAGCCACTGAGCGAGTGCGCAGGAGTCACTGACCGAGAGCGCGAGAGTCACTGACCGAGAGCGCGGGAGTCACTGACCAAGACCGCTGGTGACACTGACCGAGAGCATGGCAGTCACTGACCGAGTGAGCGGGAGTCGCTGACCAAGTGAGCGGGAGACACTGACCGAATGCGTGGGAGACACTGACCGAGTGCGCGGGAGACAATGACCGAGTGCGCAGGAGACACCGACCGAGTGAGTGGGAGACACTGAGCGAGTGCGCGAGAGACACCGACGGAGAACGCGGGTGACACCGACCGAATGCGCGGGAGGCACTGACCGAGTGCACATGAGACACCGACCGAGTGTGTGGGAGGCACCGACCGAATGAGCGGGTGACACTGACCGAGTCCGCGGGAGTCACTGACCGAGTGTGCGGGAGTCACTGACCGAGTGTGCGGGAGTCTCTGACCAAGTGCGCGGGCGACACTGACCGAGTGTGCGGGGGTCACTGACTGAGTGTGCGGGAGTCACTGACTGAGTGTGCGGGAGTCACTGACTGAGTGTGCGGGCGACACTGACCGAGAGCGCGGGAGACACCGACCGAGAGTGCGGGAGACACTGACCGAGTGCGCGGGAGACACTGACCGAGTGCGCGGGAGACACTGACCGAGTGCGCGGGAGACACTGGCCGAGTGCGCGGGAGACACTGACCCGAGAGCGCGGGAGACACTGACCGAGTGCGCGGGAGACAGTGACCGAGTGCGCGAGAGACACCAACCAAGTGCGCGGGAGACACCGACCGAATGCGCGGGACGCCCTGACCGAACGCACGGGAGTCACAACCGAGTGCACGGCAGTCAACGACAGAGTGTGCGGGAGACACTGACCGAGTGTGCGGGAGTCACTGACCGAGTGCGCGGGGGACACCGACCGAATGAGCGGGAGACACCGACCGAGTGCGCGGGAGTCACCGACCGAGTGCGCGGGACGCACCGACCGAGTGCGCGGGACGCACCGACCGAGTGCGCGGGACGCACCGACCGAGTGCGCGGGACGCACCGACCGAGTGCGCGGGACGCACCGACCGAGTGTGCCGGAGTCACTGACCGAGTGCGCGGGAGACACCGACCGAATGAGCGGGAGTCACCGACCGAGTGTGCGGGAGACACTGACCGAGTGCGCAGGAGGCACCGACCGAATGAGCGGGAGTCACTGACCGAGTGTGCGAGAGTCACTGACTGAGTGCGCCGGAGGCACCGACTGAGTGAGCGGGAGACACCGAACGAGTGAGCGGGAGACACTGACCGAGAGCGCGGGAGACACTGACCGAGAGCGCGGGAGGCACTGACCGAGAGCGCGGGAGACACCGACCGAGAGCGCGGGAGACACCGACCGAGTGAGCGGGAGACACCGAACGAGTGAGCGGGAGACACCGACCGAGTGCGCGGGAGACACCGACCGAGAGCGCGGGAGACACCGACCGAGAGCGCGGGAGACACCGACCGAGTGAGCGGGAGACACCGAACGAGTGAGCGGGAGTCACTGACCGAGTGAGCGGGAGATACTGACCAAGTGCGCGGGAGTCACCGACCGAGTGCGCGGGAGTCACCGACCGAGTGCGCGGGAGTCACTGACCGAGTGTGCGGGAGTCACTGACCGAGTGCGCGGGAGTCACCGACCGAGTGTGCGGGAGTCACCGACCGAGTGCGCGGGAGTCACTGACCGAGTGTGCGGGAGTCACTGACCGAGTGTGCGGGAGTCACTGACCGAGTGCGCGGGAGACACCAACTGAGTGCGCGGGAGGCACCGACCGAATGAGCGGGCGACACCAACCGAGTGTGCGGGAGTCACTGACCGAGTGCGCCGGAGGCACCGACCGAGTGTGCGGGAGACACCGACCGAGTGCGCGGGAGACACCGACCGAGAGCGCGGGAGACACCGACCGAGTGTGCGGGAGACACCGACTGAGTACGCGGGAGACACCGACCGAGTGCGCGGGAGGCACTGACCGAGTGTGCAGGAGACACTGACCGAGTGCGCGGGAGACACCGACCGAGTGCGCGGGAGGCACCGACCGAGAGCGCGGGAGACACTGACCGAGTGCGCGGGAGTCACTGACCGAGTGTGCGGGAGACACCGACCGAGTGCGCGGGAGACACCGACCGAGTGCGCGGGAGGCACCGACCGAGTACACGGGAGACACTGACCGAGTGCGCGGGAGACATCGACCGAGTGAGCGGGAGACACCGACCGAGTGCGCGGGAGACACCGACCAAGTGCGCGCGGGGCACTGACCGAGTATACGGGAGACACTGACCGAGTGCGCGGGAGACACCGAGCGAGTGCGCGGGAGACACCGAGCGAGTGCGCGGGAGACACCGACCGAGTGCGCGGGAGACACTGACCGAGTGCGTGGGAGACACCGAGCGAGTGCGCGGGAGACACCGACCGAGTACGCCGGGAACACCGACCGAGTGCGCGGGACACACCGACCGAGTGCGCGCGGGATACTGACCGAGTGTGCGGGACACCGACCGAGTGCGCGGGAGACACTGACCGAGTGAGCGGGAGACTCCGACCGAGTGCGCGGGAGACACGGACCGAGTGCGCGGGAGACACCAACCGAATGAGCGGGAGTCACTGACCGTGTGCGCTGGAGTCACTGACCGAGTGCGCTGGAGTCACTGACCGAGTCCGCGGGAGTCACTGACCAAGTGCGCGGAAGACACTGACCGAGTGCGCGGGAGACACTGACCGAGAGCGTGGGAGACACCGACCGAGTGCGCGGGAGACACCGACCGAGTGAGCGGGAGACACCGACCGAGTGCGCCGGAGACACTGACCGAGTGCGCGGGAGACACCGACCGAGTGAGCGGGAGACACCGACCGAGTGCGCGGGAGACACTGACCGAGAGCGTGGGAGACACCGACTGAGTGCACAGAAGACACTGACCGAGTGCGCGGGAGACACCGACCGAGTGCGCGGGAGACACCGACCGAGTGCGCGGGAGACACCGACCGAGTGCGCGGGAGACACCGACCAAGTGCGCCGGAGACACCGACCGAGTGCGTGGGAGACCCGAGCGAGTGCGCGGGAGACACCGACAAAGAGTGCGGGGGACACCGACGGAGTGCGTGGGAGACACCGACCGAGTGCGTGGGAGTCACCGACAAAGAGTGCGGGGGACACCGACCGAGTGCGGGGGACACCGACCGAGTGCGTGGGAGTCACCGACCGAGTGCGTGGGAGACACCGACCGAGTGCGCGGGAGACACCGACCGAGTGCGCGGGAGACACCGACCAAGAGCGCGGGGGACACCGACCGATTGCGCGGTAGACACTGACCAAGTGTGCGGGAGACACCGACCGAGTGCGTGGGAGACAATGACCGAATACGTGGGAGACACTGACCGAGTCCGCGGGAGACACTCACCGAGTGAGCGGGATATACTGACCTAGTGTGTGGGAGTTACTGACCGAGTGCGCGGGAGACACTGACCGAGTGTGCGGGGACACTGACCAAGTGAGCGGGAGACACTGACCGAGTGTGCGGGAGTCACTGACCGAGTGTGCGGGAGTCACTGACCGAGTGAGCGGGATATACTGAGCTAGTGTGTGGGAGTCACTGACCGAGTGCGCGGGAGACACTGACCGAGTCTGCGGGGACACTGACCAAGTGAGCGGGAGATACTGACCGAGTCTGCGGGAAGCACCGTCCGAGAGCGTGGGAGGCACCGACCGTGTGCGCGGGAGACACCGACCGAGTGCGCGGGAGATGCCGACCGAGTGTGCGGAAGGCACCGACCGAGTACGCGGGAGACAGCGACCGAGTGCGTGGGAGACACCGACCGAGTGTGCGCGGGACACTGACCGAGTGCACGGGAGACACCGACCGAGTGCGCGGGAGACACCGACCGAGTGCGCGGGAGACACTGACCGAGTGCGCGCGGGACACTGACCGAGTACACGGGAGACACTGACCGAGTACGCGGGAGACACTGACCGAGTGCGCGGGAGACAACGACTGAGTACGCGCGGGACACCGACCGAGTGCGCGGGACACCGACCGAGTGCGCGGGAGACACTGACCGAGTGAGCGGGAGGCACCGACCGAGTGCGCGGGAGACACTGACCGAGTGCGCGGGAGACACCGACCGAATGAGCGGGAGTCACCGACCGAGTGTGCGGGAGTCACTGACCGAGTCCGCGGGAGTCACTGACCGAGTGTGCGGGGGAGTCACTGACCGAGTGCGCGGGAGACACTGACCGAGTGAGCGGGAGACACTGACCGAGTGCGCGGGAGACACCGACCAAGAGCACGGGGGACACCGACCGATTGCGCGGTAGACACTGACCGACTGCGCGGGAGACACCGACCGAGTGCACGGGAGACACTGCCCGAGTGAGCGGGAGACACTGACCGAGTCCGCCGGAGACACCGACCGAGTGCGCGGGAGACACCGACCGAGTGAGCGGGAGACACCGACTGAGTGAGCGGGAGACACCGACTGAGTCCGTGGGAGACATCGACTGAGTGAGCGGGAGACATCGACTGAGTGAGTGGGAGACAGTGACCGAGTGCGCGGGAGACACCGACTGAGTCCGTGGGAGACACCGACCGAGTGCGTGGGAGGCACTGAACAAGTACGCGGGAGACACTGACCGAGTGCGCGGGAGACAGCGACCAAGTGAGCGGGAGACACTGACCGAGTGCGCGTGAGGCATCGACCGAGAGCGTGGGAGGCACCGACGGAATGAGCGGGAGACACTGACCGTGTGTGCGGGAGTCACTGACCGAGTGAGCGGGAGACACTGACCGTGGTGCGGGAGTCACTGACCGAGTGAGCGGGAGACACTGAACGAGTGCGCAGGAGACACTGACCGAGTCCGTGGGAGTCACTGACCGAGTGAGCGGGAGATACTGACGGAGTGCGCGGGAGACACTGACCGTGTGTGCGGGGGTCACTGACCGAGTGAGCGGGAGACACAGACCGAGTGCGCGGGAGACACTGAACGAGTGAGCGGGAGACACTGACGGAGTGCGCGGGAGACACTGACCGAGTGCGTGGGAGACACTGACCGAGTGCGCGGGAGACCCGAGCGAGTGCGCGTGAGACACCGACAAAGAGTGCATGGGAGACACTGACCGAGTGCGTGGGAGACACTGACCGAGTGCGTGGGAGACACTGACCGAGTGCGCGGGAGACACCGACCGAGTGCATGGGAGACACCGACCGAGTGCATGGGAGACACCGACCGAGTGCATGGGAGACACCGACCGAGTGCGCGGGAGTCACCGACCGAGTGCGCGGGAGACACCGACCGAGTGCGCGGGAGACACCGACCGAGTGCGCGGGAGACACCGACTGAGTGCGCGAGAGACAATGACCGAATACGTGGGAGACACTGACCGAGTGTGTGGGAGATACCGACCTAGTGTGTGGGAGTCACTGACCGAGTGCGCGGGAGACACTGACCGAGTCCGCGGGGAACACTGACCAAGTGAGCGGGAGACACCGACCGAGTGCGCGGGCGACACCGACCGAGAGCGCGGGAAGCACCGACCGAGTGCGCGGGAGACACGGACCGAGTGCACGGGAGACACGGACCGAGTGCACGGGAGACACCGACCGAGTACACGGGAGACACTGACCGAGTGTGCGGGAGACACTGACCGAGCGCGCGCGGGACACTGACCGAGTACACGGGAGACACTGACCGAGTGCGCGGGAGACACCGACCGAGTGCGCGGGAGGCACCGACCGAGTACACGGGAGACACTGACCGAGTATACGGGAGACACTGACCGAGTGCACGGGAGACACCGAGCGAGTGCGCGGGACACACCGAGCGAGTGCGCGGGAGACACCGACCGAGTGCGCGGGAGACACTGACCGAGTGCGTGGGAGACACCGAGCGAGTGCGCGGGAGACACCGACCGAGTACGCCGGGGACACCGACCGAGTGCGCGGGACACACTGACCGAGTGCGCGCGGGATACTGACCGAGTGTGCGGGACACCGACCGAGTGCGCGGGAGACACTGACCGAGTGAGCGGGAGACTCCGACCGAGTGCGCGGGAGACACGGACCGAGTGCGCGGGAGACACCAACCGAATGAGCGGGAGTCACTGACCGTGTGCGCTGGAGTCACTGACCGAGTGCGCTGGAGTCACTGACCGAGTCCGCGGGAGTCACTGACCAAGTGCGCGGAAGACACTGACCGAGTGCGCGGGAGACACTGACCGAGAGCGTGGGAGACACCGACCGAGTGCGCGGGAGACACCGACCGAGTGAGCGGGAGACACCGACCGAGTGCGCCGGAGACACTGACCGAGTGCGCGGGAGACACCGACCGAGTGAGCGGGAGACACCGACCGAGTGCGCGGGAGACACTGACCGAGAGCGTGGGAGACACCGACTGAGTGCACAGAAGACACTGACCGAGTGCGCGGGAGACACCGACCGAGTGCGCGGGAGACACCGACCGAGTGCGCGGGAGACACCGACCGAGTGCGCGGGAGACACCGACCAAGTGCGCCGGAGACACCGACCGAGTGCGTGGGAGACCCGAGCGAGTGCGCGGGAGACACCGACAAAGAGTGCGGGGGACACCGACGGAGTGCGTGGGAGACACCGACCGAGTGCGTGGGAGTCACCGACAAAGAGTGCGGGGGACACCGACCGAGTGCGGGGGACACCGACCGAGTGCGTGGGAGTCACCGACCGAGTGCGTGGGAGACACCGACCGAGTGCGCGGGAGACACCGACCGAGTGCGCGGGAGACACCGACCAAGAGCGCGGGGGACACCGACCGATTGCGCGGTAGACACTGACCAAGTGTGCGGGAGACACCGACCGAGTGCGTGGGAGACAATGACCGAATACGTGGGAGACACTGACCGAGTCCGCGGGAGACACTCACCGAGTGAGCGGGATATACTGACCTAGTGTGTGGGAGTTACTGACCGAGTGCGCGGGAGACACTGACCGAGTGTGCGGGGACACTGACCAAGTGAGCGGGAGACACTGACCGAGTGTGCGGGAGTCACTGACCGAGTGTGCGGGAGTCACTGACCGAGTGAGCGGGATATACTGAGCTAGTGTGTGGGAGTCACTGACCGAGTGCGCGGGAGACACTGACCGAGTCTGCGGGGACACTGACCAAGTGAGCGGGAGATACTGACCGAGTCTGCGGGAAGCACCGTCCGAGAGCGTGGGAGGCACCGACCGTGTGCGCGGGAGACACCGACCGAGTGCGCGGGAGATGCCGACCGAGTGTGCGGAAGGCACCGACCGAGTACGCGGGAGACAGCGACCGAGTGCGTGGGAGACACCGACCGAGTGTGCGCGGGACACTGACCGAGTGCACGGGAGACACCGACCGAGTGCGCGGGAGACACCGACCGAGTGCGCGGGAGACACTGACCGAGTGCGCGCGGGACACTGACCGAGTACACGGGAGACACTGACCGAGTACGCGGGAGACACTGACCGAGTGCGCGGGAGACAACGACTGAGTACGCGCGGGACACCGACCGAGTGCGCGGGACACCGACCGAGTGCGCGGGAGACACTGACCGAGTGAGCGGGAGGCACCGACCGAGTGCGCGGGAGACACTGACCGAGTGCGCGGGAGACACCGACCGAATGAGCGGGAGTCACCGACCGAGTGTGCGGGAGTCACTGACCGAGTCCGCGGGAGTCACTGACCGAGTGTGCGGGGGAGTCACTGACCGAGTGCGCGGGAGACACTGACCGAGTGAGCGGGAGACACTGACCGAGTGCGCGGGAGACACCGACCAAGAGCACGGGGGACACCGACCGATTGCGCGGTAGACACTGACCGACTGCGCGGGAGACACCGACCGAGTGCACGGGAGACACTGCCCGAGTGAGCGGGAGACACTGACCGAGTCCGCCGGAGACACCGACCGAGTGCGCGGGAGACACCGACCGAGTGAGCGGGAGACACCGACTGAGTGAGCGGGAGACACCGACTGAGTCCGTGGGAGACATCGACTGAGTGAGCGGGAGACATCGACTGAGTGAGTGGGAGACAGTGACCGAGTGCGCGGGAGACACCGACTGAGTCCGTGGGAGACACCGACCGAGTGCGTGGGAGGCACTGAACAAGTACGCGGGAGACACTGACCGAGTGCGCGGGAGACAGCGACCAAGTGAGCGGGAGACACTGACCGAGTGCGCGTGAGGCATCGACCGAGAGCGTGGGAGGCACCGACGGAATGAGCGGGAGACACTGACCGTGTGTGCGGGAGTCACTGACCGAGTGAGCGGGAGACACTGACCGTGGTGCGGGAGTCACTGACCGAGTGAGCGGGAGACACTGAACGAGTGCGCAGGAGACACTGACCGAGTCCGTGGGAGTCACTGACCGAGTGAGCGGGAGATACTGACGGAGTGCGCGGGAGACACTGACCGTGTGTGCGGGGGTCACTGACCGAGTGAGCGGGAGACACAGACCGAGTGCGCGGGAGACACTGAACGAGTGAGCGGGAGACACTGACGGAGTGCGCGGGAGACACTGACCGAGTGCGTGGGAGACACTGACCGAGTGCGCGGGAGACCCGAGCGAGTGCGCGTGAGACACCGACAAAGAGTGCATGGGAGACACTGACCGAGTGCGTGGGAGACACTGACCGAGTGCGTGGGAGACACTGACCGAGTGCGCGGGAGACACCGACCGAGTGCATGGGAGACACCGACCGAGTGCATGGGAGACACCGACCGAGTGCATGGGAGACACCGACCGAGTGCGCGGGAGTCACCGACCGAGTGCGCGGGAGACACCGACCGAGTGCGCGGGAGACACCGACCGAGTGCGCGGGAGACACCGACTGAGTGCGCGAGAGACAATGACCGAATACGTGGGAGACACTGACCGAGTGTGTGGGAGATACCGACCTAGTGTGTGGGAGTCACTGACCGAGTGCGCGGGAGACACTGACCGAGTCCGCGGGGAACACTGACCAAGTGAGCGGGAGACACCGACCGAGTGCGCGGGCGACACCGACCGAGAGCGCGGGAAGCACCGACCGAGTGCGCGGGAGACACGGACCGAGTGCACGGGAGACACGGACCGAGTGCACGGGAGACACCGACCGAGTACACGGGAGACACTGACCGAGTGTGCGGGAGACACTGACCGAGCGCGCGCGGGACACTGACCGAGTACACGGGAGACACTGACCGAGTGCGCGGGAGACACCGACCGAGTGCGCGGGAGGCACCGACCGAGTACACGGGAGACACTGACCGAGTATACGGGAGACACTGACCGAGTGCACGGGAGACACCGAGCGAGTGCGCGGGACACACCGAGCGAGTGCGCGGGAGACACCGACCGAGTGCGCGGGAGACACTGACCGAGTGCGTGGGAGACACCGAGCGAGTGCGCGGGAGACACCGACCGAGTACGCCGGGGACACCGACCGAGTGCGCGGGACACACTGACCGAGTGCGCGCGGGACACTGACTGAGTGTGCGGGACACCGACCGAGTGCGCGGGAGACACTGACCGAGTGAGCGGGAGACTCCGACCGAGTGCGCGGGAGACACCAACCGAATGAGCGGGAGTCACTGACCGTGTGCGCTGGAGTCACTGACCGAGTGCGCTGGAGTCACTGACCGAGTCCGCGGGAGTCACTGACCGAGTCCGCGGGAGTCACTGACCGAGTGCGCGGGAGACACTGACCGAGTGCGCGGGAGACACTGACCGAGAGCGTGGGAGACACCGACCGAGTGCGCGGGAGACTCCGACCGAGTGAGCGGGAGACACCGACCGAGTGTGCGGGGACACTGACCAAGTGAGCGGGAGACACTGACCGAGTGTGCGGGAGTCACTGACCGAGTGTGCGGGAGTCACTGACCGAGTGAGCGGGATATACTGAGCTAGTGTGTGGGAGTCACTGACCGAGTGCGCGGGAGACACTGACCGAGTCTGCGGGGACACTGACCAAGTGAGCGGGAGATACTGACCGAGTCTGCGGGAAGCACCGTCCGAGAGCGTGGGAGGCACCGACCGTGTGCGCGGGAGACACCGACCGAGTGCGCGGGAGATGCCGACCGAGTGTGCGGAAGGCACCGACCGAGTACGCGGGAGACAGCGACCGAGTGCGTGGGAGACACCGACCGAGTGTGCGCGGGACACTGACCGAGTGCACGGGAGACACCGACCGAGTGCGCGGGAGACACCGACCGAGTGCGCGGGAGACACTGACCGAGTGCGCGCGGGACACTGACCGAGTACACGGGAGACACTGACCGAGTACGCGGGAGACACTGACCGAGTGCGCGGGAGACAACGACTGAGTACGCGCGGGACACCGACCGAGTGCGCGGGACACCGAACGAGTGCGCGGGAGACACTGACCGAGTGAGCGGGAGGCACCGACCGAGTGCGCGGGAGACACTGACCGAGTGCGCGGAAGACACCGACCGAATGAGCGGGAGTCACCGACCGAGTGTGCGGGAGTCACTGACCGAGTCCGCGGGAGTCACTGACCGAGTGTGCGGGGGAGTCACTGACCGAGTGCGCGGGAGACACTGACCGAGTGAGCGGGAGACACTGACCGAGTGCGCGGGAGACACCGACCAAGAGCACGGGGGACACCGACCGATTGCGCGGTAGACACTGACCGACTGCGCGGGAGACACCGACCGAGTGCACGGGAGACACTGCCCGAGTGAGCGGGAGACACTGACCGAGTCCGCCGGAGACACCGACCGAGTGCGCGGGAGACACCGACCGAGTGAGCGGGAGACACCGACTGAGTGAGCGGGAGACACCGACTGAGTCCGTGGGAGACATCGACTGAGTGAGCGGGAGACATCGACTGAGTGAGTGGGAGACAGTGACCGAGTGCGCGGGAGACACCGACTGAGTCCGTGGGAGACACCGACCGAGTGCGTGGGAGGCACTGAACAAGTACGCGGGAGACACTGACCGAGTGCGCGGGAGACAGCGACCAAGTGAGCGGGAGACACTGACCGAGTGCGCGTGAGGCATCGACCGAGAGCGTGGGAGGCACCGACGGAATGAGCGGGAGACACTGACCGTGTGTGCGGGAGTCACTGACCGAGTGAGCGGGAGACACTGACCGTGGTGCGGGAGTCACTGACCGAGTGAGCGGGAGACACTGAACGAGTGCGCAGGAGACACTGACCGAGTCCGTGGGAGTCACTGACCGAGTGAGCGGGAGATACTGACGGAGTGCGCGGGAGACACTGACCGTGTGTGCGGGGGTCACTGACCGAGTGAGCGGGAGACACAGACCGAGTGCGCGGGAGACACTGAACGAGTGAGCGGGAGACACTGACGGAGTGCGCGGGAGACACTGACCGAGTGCGTGGGAGACACTGACCGAGTGCGCGGGAGACCCGAGCGAGTGCGCGTGAGACACCGACAAAGAGTGCATGGGAGACACTGACCGAGTGCGTGGGAGACACTGACCGAGTGCGTGGGAGACACTGACCGAGTGCGCGGGAGACCCGAGCGAGTGCGCGGGAGACACCGACCGAGTGCATGGGAGACACCGACCGAGTGCATGGGAGACACCGACCGAGTGCATGGGAGACACCGACCGAGTGCGCGGGAGTCACCGACCGAGTGCGCGGGAGACACCGACCGAGTGCGCGGGAGACACCGACCGAGTGCGCGGGAGACACCGACTGAGTGCGCGAGAGACAATGACCGAATACGTGGGAGACACTGACCGAGTGTGTGGGAGATACCGACCTAGTGTGTGGGAGTCACTGACCGAGTGCGCGGGAGACACTGACCGAGTCCGCGGGGAACACTGACCAAGTGAGCGGGAGACACCGACCGAGTGCGCGGGCGACACCGACCGAGAGCGCGGGAAGCACCGACCGAGTGCGCGGGAGACACGGACCGAGTGCACGGGAGACACGGACCGAGTGCACGGGAGACACCGACCGAGTACACGGGAGACACTGACCGAGTGCGCGCGGGACACTGACCGAGTACACGGGAGACACTGACCGAGTACGCGGGAGACACTGACCGAGTGCGCGGGAGACAACGACTGAGTACGCGCGGGACACCGACCGAGTGCGCGGGACACCGACCGAGTGCGCGGGAGACACTGACCGAGTGAGCGGGAGGCACCGACCGAGTGCGCGGGAGACACTGACCGAGTGCGCGGAAGACACCGACCGAATGAGCGGGAGTCACCGACCGAGTGTGCGGGAGTCACTGACCGAGTCCGCGGGAGTCACTGACCGAGTGTGCGGGGGAGTCACTGACCGAGTGCGCGGGAGACACTGACCGAGTGAGCGGGAGACACTGACCGAGTGCGCGGGAGACACCGACCAAGAGCACGGGGGACACCGACCGATTGCGCGGTAGACACTGACCGACTGCGCGGGAGACACCGACCGAGTGCACGGGAGACACTGCCCGAGTGAGCGGGAGACACTGACCGAGTCCGCCGGAGACACCGACCGAGTGCGCGGGAGACACCGACCGAGTGAGCGGGAGACACCGACTGAGTGAGCGGGAGACACCGACTGAGTCCGTGGGAGACATCGACTGAGTGAGCGGGAGACATCGACTGAGTGAGTGGGAGACAGTGACCGAGTGCGCGGGAGACACCGACTGAGTCCGTGGGAGACACCGACCGAGTGCGTGGGAGGCACTGAACAAGTACGCGGGAGACACTGACCGAGTGCGCGGGAGACAGCGACCAAGTGAGCGGGAGACACTGACCGAGTGCGCGTGAGGCATCGACCGAGAGCGTGGGAGGCACCGACGGAATGAGCGGGAGACACTGACCGTGTGTGCGGGAGTCACTGACCGAGTGAGCGGGAGACACTGACCGTGGTGCGGGAGTCACTGACCGAGTGAGCGGGAGACACTGAACGAGTGCGCAGGAGACACTGACCGAGTCCGTGGGAGTCACTGACCGAGTGAGCGGGAGATACTGACGGAGTGCGCGGGAGACACTGACCGTGTGTGCGGGGGTCACTGACCGAGTGAGCGGGAGACACAGACCGAGTGCGCGGGAGACACTGAACGAGTGAGCGGGAGACACTGACGGAGTGCGCGGGAGACACTGACCGAGTGCGTGGGAGACACTGACCGAGTGCGCGGGAGACCCGAGCGAGTGCGCGTGAGACACCGACAAAGAGTGCATGGGAGACACTGACCGAGTGCGTGGGAGACACTGACCGAGTGCGTGGGAGACACTGACCGAGTGCGCGGGAGACCCGAGCGAGTGCGCGGGAGACACCGACCGAGTGCATGGGAGACACCGACCGAGTGCATGGGAGACACCGACCGAGTGCATGGGAGACACCGACCGAGTGCGCGGGAGTCACCGACCGAGTGCGCGGGAGACACCGACCGAGTGCGCGGGAGACACCGACCGAGTGCGCGGGAGACACCGACTGAGTGCGCGAGAGACAATGACCGAATACGTGGGAGACACTGACCGAGTGTGTGGGAGATACCGACCTAGTGTGTGGGAGTCACTGACCGAGTGCGCGGGAGACACTGACCGAGTCCGCGGGGAACACTGACCAAGTGAGCGGGAGACACCGACCGAGTGCGCGGGCGACACCGACCGAGAGCGCGGGAAGCACCGACCGAGTGCGCGGGAGACACGGACCGAGTGCACGGGAGACACGGACCGAGTGCACGGGAGACACCGACCGAGTACACGGGAGACACTGACCGAGTGTGCGGGAGACACTGACCGAGCGCGCGCGGGACACTGACCGAGTACACGGGAGACACTGACCGAGTGCGCGGGAGACACCGACCGAGTGCGCGGGAGGCACCGACCGAGTACACGGGAGACACTGACCGAGTGCGCGGGAGACATCGACCGAGTGCGCGGGAGACACCGACCGAGTGCGCGGGAGACACCGACCAAGTGCGCGCGGGGCACTGACCGAGTATACGGGAGACACTGACCGAGTGCGCGGGAGACACCGAGCGAGTGCGCGGGACACACCGAGCGAGTGCGCGGGAGACACCGACCGAGTGCGCGGGAGACACTGACCGAGTGCGTGGGAGACACCGAGCGAGTGCGCGGGAGACACCGACCGAGTACGCCGGGGACACCGACCGAGTGCGCGGGACACACTGACCGAGTGCGCGCGGGACACTGACCGAGTGTGCGGGACACCGACCGAGTGCGCGGGAGACACTGACCGAGTGAGCGGGAGACTCCGACCGAGTGCGCGGGAGACACTGACCGAGTGCGCGGGAGACACCAACCGAATGAGCGGGAGTCACTGACCGTGTGCGCTGGAGTCACTGACCGAGTGCGCTGGAGTCACTGACCGAGTCCGCGGGAGTCACTGACCGAGTCCGCGGGAGTCACTGACCGAGTGCGCGGGAGACACTGACCGAGTGCGCGGGAGACACTGACCGAGAGCGTGGGAGACACCGACCGAGTGCGCGGGAGACTCCGACCGAGTGAGCGGGAGACACCGACCGAGTGTGCGGGGACACTGACCAAGTGAGCGGGAGACACTGACCGAGTGTGCAGGAGTCACTGACCGAGTGTGCGGGAGTCACTGACCGAGTGAGCGGGATATACTGAGCTAGTGTGTGGGAGTCACTGACCGAGTGCGCGGGAGACACTGACCGAGTCTGCGGGGACACTGACCAAGTGAGCGGGAGATACTGACCGAGTCTGCGGGAAGCACCGTCCGAGAGCGTGGGAGGCACCGACCGTGTGCGCGGGAGACACCGACCGAGTGCGCGGGAGATGCCGACCGAGTGTGCGGAAGGCACCGACCGAGTACGCGGGAGACAGCGACCGAGTGCGTGGGAGACACCGACCGAGTTTGCGCGGGACACTGACCGAGTGCACGGGAGACACCGACCGAGTGCGCGGGAGACACCGACCGAGTGCGCGGGAGACACTGACCGAGTGCGCGCGGGACACTGACCGAGTACACGGGAGACACTGACCGAGTACGCGGGAGACACTGACCGAGTGCGCGGGAGACAACGACTGAGTACGCGCGGGACACCGACCGAGTGCGCGGGACACCGACCGAGTGCGCGGGAGACACTGACCGAGTGAGCGGGAGGCACCGACCGAGTGCGCGGGAGACACTGACCGAGTGCGCGGGAGACACCGACCGAATGAGCGGGAGTCACCGACCGAGTGTGCGGGAGTCACTGACCGAGTCCGCGGGAGTCACTGACCGAGTGTGCGGGGGAGTCACTGACCGAGTGCGCGGGAGACACTGACCGAGTGAGCGGGAGACACTGACCGAGTGCGCGGGAGACACCGACCAAGAGCACGGGGGACACCGACCGATTGCGCGGTAGACACTGACCGACTGCGCGGGAGACACCGACCGAGTGCACGGGAGACACTGCCCGAGTGAGCGGGAGACACTGACCGAGTCCGCCGGAGACACCGACCGAGTGCGCGGGAGACACCGACCGAGTGAGCGGGAGACACCGACTGAGTGAGCGGGAGACACCGACTGAGTCCGTGGGAGACATCGACTGAGTGAGCGGGAGACATCGACTGAGTGAGTGGGAGACAGTGACCCAGTGCGCGGGAGACACCGACTGAGTCCGTGGGAGACACCGACCGAGTGCGTGGGAGGCACTGAACAAGTACGCGGGAGACACTGACCGAGTGCGCGGGAGACAGCGACCAAGTGAGCGGGAGACACTGACCGAGTGCGCGTGAGGCATCGACCGAGAGCGTGGGAGGCACCGACGGAATGAGCGGGAGACACTGACCGTGTGTGCGGGAGTCACTGACCGAGTGAGCGGGAGACACTGACCGTGGTGCGGGAGTCACTGACCGAGTGAGCGGGAGACACTGAACGAGTGCGCAGGAGACACTGACCGAGTCCGTGGGAGTCACTGACCGAGTGAGCGGGAGATACTGACGGAGTGCGCGGGAGACACTGACCGTGTGTGCGGGGGTCACTGACGGAGTGCGCGGGAGACACTGACCGAGTGCGTGGGAGACACTGACCGAGTGCGCGGGAGACCCGAGCGAGTGCGCGTGAGACACCGACAAAGAGTGCATGGGAGACACTGACCGAGTGCGTGGGAGACACTGACCGAGTGCGTGGGAGACACTGACCGAGTGCGCGGGAGACCCGAGCGAGTGCGCGGGAGACACCGACCGAGTGCATGGGAGACACCGACCGAGTGCATGGGAGACACCGACCGAGTGCACGGGAGTCACCGACCGAGTGCGCGGGAGACACCGACCGAGTGCGCGGGAGACACCGACCGAGTGCGCGGGAGACACCGACTGAGTGCGCGAGAGACAATGACCGAATACGTGGGAGACACTGACCGAGTGTGTGGGAGATACCGACCTAGTGTGTGGGAGTCACTGACCGAGTGCGCGGGAGACACTGACCGAGTCCGCGGGGAACACTGACCAAGTGAGCGGGAGACACCGACCGAGTGCGCGGGCGACACCGACCGAGAGCGCGGGAAGCACCGACCGAGTGCGCGGGAGACACGGACCGAGTGCACGGGAGACACCGACCGAGTACACGGGAGACACTGACCGAGTGTGCGGGAGACACTGACCGAGCGCGCGCGGGACACTGACCGAGTACACGGGAGACACTGACCGAGTGCGCGGGAGACACCGACCGAGTGCGCGGGAGGCACCGACCGAGTACACGGGAGACACTGACCGAGTGCGCGGTAGACATCGACCGAGTGCGCGGGAGACACCGACCGAGTGCGCGGGAGACACCGACCAAGTGCGCGCGGGGCACTGACCGAGTATACGGGAGACACTGACCGAGTGCGCGGGAGACACCGAGCGAGTGCGCGGGAGACACCGAGCGAGTGCGCGGGACACACCGAGCGAGTGCGCGGGAGACACCGACCGAGTGCGCGGGAGACACTGACCGAGTGCGTGGGAGACACCGAGCGAGTGCGCGGGAGACACCGACCGAGTACGCCGGGGACACCGACCGAGTGCGCGGGACACACTGACCGAGTGCGCGCGGGACACTGACCGAGTGTGCGGGACACCGACCGAGTGCGCGGGAGACACTGACCGAGTGAGCGGGAGACTCCGACCGAGTGCGCGGGAGACACTGACCGAGTGCGCGGGAGACACCAACCGAATGAGCGGGAGTCACTGACCGTGTGCGCTGGAGTCACTGACCGAGTGCGCCGGAGTCACTGACCGAGTCCGCGGGAGTCACTGACCGAGTCCGCGGGAGTCACTGACCGAGTGCGCGGGAGACACTGACCGAGTGCGCGGGAGACACTGACCGAGAGCGTGGGAGACACCGACCGAGTGCGCGGGAGACTCCGACCGAGTGAGCGGGAGACACCGACCGAGTGCGCCGGAGACACTGACCGAGTGCGCGGGAGACACCGACCGAGTGCGCGGGAGACACCGACCAAGTGTGCGGGAGACACTGACCGAGTGCGCGGCAGACACTGACCGAGAGCGTGGGAGACACCGACTGAGTGCACAGAAGACACTGACCGAGTGCGCGGGAGACACCGACCGAGTGCGCGGGAGACACCGACCGAGTGCGCGGGAGACACCGACCGAGTGCGCGGGAGACACCGACCGAGTGCGCGGGAGACACCGACCGAGTGCGAGGGAGACACGAGCGAGTGCGCGGGAGACACCGACCGAGTGCGTGGGAGACCCGAGCGAGTGCGCGGGAGACACCGACAAAGAGTGCGGGGGACACCGACGGAGTGCGTGGGAGACACCGACCGAGTGCGTGGGAGTCACCGACAAAGAGTGCGGGGGACACCGACCGAGTGCGTGGGAGTCACCGACCGAGTGCGTGGGAGACACCGACCGAGTGCGCGGGAGACACCGACCGAGTGCGCGGGAGACACCGACCAAGAGCGCGGGGGACACCGACCGATTGCGCGGTAGACACTGACCAAGTGTGCGGGAGACACCGACCGAGTGCGCGGGAGACAATGACCGAATACGTGGGAGACACTGACCGAGTCCGCGGGAGACACTCACCGAGTGAGCGGGATATACTGACCTAGTGTGTGGGAGTCACTGACCGAGTGCGCGGGAGACACTGACCGAGTCTGCGGGGACACTGACCAAGTGAGCGGGAGATACTGACCGAGTCTGCGGGAAGCACCGTCCGAGAGCGTGGGAATCACTGACCGTGTGCGCGGGAGACACCGACCGAGTGCGCGGGAGACGCCGACCGAGTGTGCGGAAGGCACCGACCGAGTACGCGGGAGACAGCGACCGAGTGCGTGGGAGACACCGACCGAGTGTGCGCGGGACACTGACCGAGTGCACGGGAGACACCGACCGAGTGCGCGGGAGACACCGACCGAGTGCGCGGGAGACACTGACCGAGTGCGCGCGGGACACTGACCGAGTACACGGGAGACACTGACCGAGTGCGCGGGAGACAACGACCGAGTGCGCGCGGGACACCGACCGAGTGCGCGGGACACCGACCGAGTGCGCGGGAGACACTGACCGAGTGCGCGTGAGACACTGACCGAGTGCGCGGGAGACACGGACCGAGTGCACGGGAGACATGGACCGAGTGCACGGGAGACACCGACCGAGTACACGGGAGACACTGACCGAGTGTGCGGGAGACACTGACCGAGCGCGCGCGGGACACTGACCGAGTACACGGGAGACACTGACCGAGTGCGCGGGAGGCACCGACCGAGTACACGGGAGACACTGACCGAGTGCGCGGGAGACATCGTCCGAGTGCGCGGGGGACACCGACCGAGTGCGCGGGAGACACCGACCAAGTGCGCGCGGGGCACTGACCGAGTATACGGGAGACACTGACCGAGTGCGCGGGAGACACCGAGCGAGTGCGCGGGACACACCGAGCGAGTGCGCGGGAGACACCGACCGAGTGCGCGGAAGACACTGACCGAGTGCGTGGGAGACACCGAGTGAGTGCGCGGGAGACACCGACCGAGTACGCCGGGGACACCGACCGAGTGCGCGGGACACACTGACCGAGTGCGCGCGGGACACTGACCGAGTGTGCGGGACACCGACCGAGTGCGCGGGAGACACTGACCGAGTGAGCGGGAGACTCCGACCGAGTGCGCGGGAGACACTGACCGAGTGCGCGGGAGACACCAACCGAATGAGTGGGAGTCACTGACCGTGTGCGCTGGAGTCACTGACCGAGTGCGCTGGAGTCACTGACCGAGTCCGCGGGAGTCACTGACCGAGTCCGCGGGAGTCACTGACCGAGTGCGCGGGAGACACTGACCGAGAGCGTGGGAGACACCGACCGAGTGCGCGGGAGACACCGACCGAGTGAGCGGGAGACACCAACCGAGTGCGCCGGAGACACTGACCGAGTGCGCGTGAGACACCGACCGAGTGCGCGGGAGACACCGACCAAGTGTGCGGGAGACACTGACCGAGTGCGCGGCAGACACTGACCGAGAGCGTGGGAGACACCGACTGAGTGCACAGAAGACACTGACCGAGTGCGCGGGAGACACCGACCGAGTGCGCGGGAGACACCGACCGAGTGCGCGGGAGACACCGACCGAGTGCGCGGGAGACACCGACCAAGTGCGCGGGAGACACCGACCGAGTGCGCGGGAGACACCGACCGAGTGCGCGGGAGACACCGACCGAGTGCGAGGGAGACACGAGCGAGTGCGCGGGAGACACCGACCGAGTGCGTGGGAGACCCGAGCGAGTGCGCGGGAGACACCGACAAAGAGTGCGGGGGACACCGACGGAGTGCGTGGGAGACACCGACCGAGTGCGTGGGAGTCACCGACAAAGAGTGCGGGGGACACCGACCGAGTGCGTGGGAGTCACCGACCGAGTGCGTGGGAGACACCGACCGAGTGCGCGGGAGACACCGACCGAGTGCGCGGGAGACACCGACCAAGAGCGCGGGGGACACCGACCGATTGCGCGGTAGACACTGACCAAGTGTGCGGGAGACACCGACCGAGTGCGCGGGAGACAATGACCGAATACGTGGGAGACACTGACCGAGTCCGCGGGAGACACTCACCGAGTGAGCGGGATATACTGACCTAGTGTGTGGGAGTCACTGACCGAGTGCGCGGGAGACACTGACCGAGTCTGCGGGGACACTGACCAAGTGAGCGGGAGATACTGACCGAGTCTGCGGGAAGCACCGTCCGAGAGCGTGGGAATCACTGACCGTGTGCGCGGGAGACACCGACCGAGTGCGCGGGAGACGCCGACCGAGTGTGCGGAAGGCACCGACCGAGTACGCGGGAGACAGCGACCGAGTGCGTGGGAGACACCGACCGAGTGTGCGCGGGACACTGACCGAGTGCACGGGAGACACCGACCGAGTGCGCGGGAGACACCGACCGAGTGCGCGGGAGACACTGACCGAGTGCGCGCGGGACACTGACCGAGTACACGGGAGACACTGACCGAGTGCGCGGGAGACAACGACCGAGTGCGCGCGGGACACCGACCGAGTGCGCGGGACACCGACCGAGTGCGCGGGAGACACTGACCGAGTGCGCGGGAGACACCGACCGAATGAGCGGGAGTCACCGACCGAGTGTGCGGGAGTCACTGACCGAGTCCGCGGGAGTCACTCACCGAGTGTGCGGGGGAGTCACTGACCGAGTGCGCGGGAGACACTGACCGAGTGAGCGGGAGACACTGACCGAGTGAGCGGGAGACACTGACCGAGTGCGCGTGAGACACCGACCGAGTGCGCGGGAGACACCGACCAAGTGTGCGGGAGACACTGACCGAGTGCGCGGCAGACACTGACCGAGAGCGTGGGAGACACCGACTGAGTGCACAGAAGACACTGACCGAGTGCGCGGGAGACACCGACCGAGTGCGCGGGAGACACCGACCGAGTGCGCGGGAGACACCGACCGAGTGCGCGGGAGACACCGACCAAGTGCGCGGGAGACACCGACCGAGTGCGCGGGAGACACCGACCGAGTGCGCGGGAGACACCGACCGAGTGCGAGGGAGACACGAGCGAGTGCGCGGGAGACACCGACCGAGTGCGTGGGAGACCCGAGCGAGTGCGCGGGAGACACCGACAAAGAGTGCGGGGGACACCGACGGAGTGCGTGGGAGACACCGACCGAGTGCGTGGGAGTCACCGACAAAGAGTGCGGGGGACACCGACCGAGTGCGTGGGAGTCACCGACCGAGTGCGTGGGAGACACCGACCGAGTGCGCGGGAGACACCGACCGAGTGCGCGGGAGACACCGACCAAGAGCGCGGGGGACACCGACCGATTGCGCGGTAGACACTGACCAAGTGTGCGGGAGACACCGACCGAGTGCGCGGGAGACAATGACCGAATACGTGGGAGACACTGACCGAGTCCGCGGGAGACACTCACCGAGTGAGCGGGATATACTGACCTAGTGTGTGGGAGTCACTGACCGAGTGCGCGGGAGACACTGACCGAGTCTGCGGGGACACTGACCAAGTGAGCGGGAGATACTGACCGAGTCTGCGGGAAGCACCGTCCGAGAGCGTGGGAATCACTGACCGTGTGCGCGGGAGACACCGACCGAGTGCGCGGGAGACGCCGACCGAGTGTGCGGAAGGCACCGACCGAGTACGCGGGAGACAGCGACCGAGTGCGTGGGAGACACCGACCGAGTGTGCGCGGGACACTGACCGAGTGCACGGGAGACACCGACCGAGTGCGCGGGAGACACCGACCGAGTGCGCGGGAGACACTGACCGAGTGCGCGCGGGACACTGACCGAGTACACGGGAGACACTGACCGAGTGCGCGGGAGACAATGACCGAGTGCGCGCGGGACACCGACCGAGTGCGCGGGACACCGACCGAGTGCGCGGGAGACACTGACCGAGTGCGCGGGAGACACCGACCGAATGAGCGGGAGTCACCGACCGAGTGTGCGGGAGTCACTGACCGAGTCCGCGGGAGTCACTCACCGAGTGTGCGGGGGAGTCACTGACCGAGTGCGCGGGAGACACTGACCGAGTGAGCGGGAGACACTGACCGAGTGAGCGGGAGACACTGACCTAGTGCGCGGGAGACACCGACCAAGAGCACGGGGGACACCGACCGATTGCGCGGTAGACACTGACCGACTGCGCGGGAGACACCGACCGAGTGCACAGGAGACTCTGCCCGAGTGAGCGGGAGACACCGACCGAGTGCGCGGGAGACACCGACCGAGTGCGCGGGAGACACCGAACGAGTGCACGGGAGACACTGACCGAGTGAGCGGGAGACACCGACCAAGAGCGTGGGGGATACCGACCGAGTGCGCGGGCGACACCGACCGAGTGCGCGGGAGGCACCGACCGAGTACGCGGGAGACACTGACCGAGTGCGCGGGAGACACCGACCGAGTGCGCGGGAGACACCGACCGAATGCGCGCGGGACACTGACTGAGTACACGGGAGACACTGACCGAGTGCGCGGGAGACACCGACCGAGTGCGCGGGAGACACCGAGCGAGTGCGCGGGAGACACCGACCGAGAGCGCGGGAGACACTGACCGAGTGCGCGCGGGACACTGACCGAGTACACGGGAGACACTGACCGAGTGCGCGGGAGACACCGACCGAGTGCGCGGGAGACCCCGACCGAGTGCGCGGGAGACACCGACCGAGTGCACGGGAGACACAGACCGAGTGCGCGGGAGACACAGACCGAGTGCGCGGTAGACACAGAACGAGTGCGCGGTAGACACAGAACGAGTGCGCGGGAGACAGTGATCGAGTGCGCGGGAGACAGTGACCGAGTGTGCGGGATACACTGACCGAGTCCGCGGGAGACACCGACGGTGTGCGCGAGAGACACCGACCGAGTGCGCGGGAGACACCGACCGACTGAGCGGGAGACGCCGACCAAGTGTGCGGGAGTCACTGACCGAGTGCGCGGGAGACACAGACAGAGTGCGCGGGAGACAGTGGCCGAGTGTGCGGGAGACACCGACCGAGTACGCGGGAGACACAGACAGAGTGCGCGGGAGACAGTGGCCGAGTGTGCGGGAGACACCGACCGAGTACACGGGAGACCCCGACCGAATCCGCGGGAGACACCGACTGAGTGAGTGGGAGACACTGACAGAGTGCGTGAGAGACACTGACCGAGTGCGCGGGAGTCACTGACCGAGTCTGCGGGAGACACCGACCGAGTCCGCGGGAGACACTGACCGAGTGTGCGGGAGACACTGACCGAGTGTGCGGGAGTCACTGACCGAGTGCGCGGGAGACACTGACCGAGTGCGCGGGAGACACCGACCGAGTCCGCGGGAGACACTGACCGAGTGTGCGGGAGACACCGACCGAGTCCGCGGGAGACACCGACCGAGTGTGCGGGAGACACTGACCGAGTCTGCGGGAGTCACTGACCGAGTGAGTGGGAGACACCGACCGAGTGCGAGGGAGACAGCGACCGAGTGCGCGGGAGACACAGACCGAGTGCGCGGAAGACACTGACCGAGTGCGCGGGAGACACCGACCGAGTGAGTGGGAGACACCGACCGAGTGCGTGGGAGACACAGACCGAGTGCGCGGAAGACACTGACCGAGTGTGCGGGCGTCACCGACCGAGTCCGTGGGAGACACCAACCGTGTCCGCGGGAGACACTGACCGAGTCCGCGGGAGTCACTAACCGAGTGCGAGGGAGACACTGACCGAGTGTGCGGGAGTCACTGACCGAGTGTGCGGGAGACACCAACCGAGTGAGCGGGAGACACCGAACGAGTGAGCGGGAGACACCGACCGAGAGCGCGGGAGGCACCAACCGAGTGCGCAGGAGACACTGACCGAGTGCGCGGGAGACACTGACCGAGTGCGCGGGAGTCACTGACCGAGTCTGCGGGAGACACTGACCGAGTCCGCGGGAGACGCTGACCGAGTGAGTGGGAGACACCGACCGAGTCCGCGGGAGACACCGACCGAGTCCGCGGGAGTCACTGACCAAGTGAGTGGGAGACACTGACCGAGTCCGCGGGAGACACCGACCGAGTCCGCGGGAGACACTGACCGAGTGAGCGGGAGACACCGACCGAGAGAGTGGGAGACACCGACCGAGTGCGCGGGAGACAGCGACCGAGTGAGCGGGAGACACCGACCGAGAGCGCGGGAGGCACCGAACGAGAGAGCGGGAGACACCGACCGAGTGAGCGGGAGACACCGACCGAGAGCGCGGGAGGCACCGAACGAGAGAGCGGGAGACACCGACCGAATGAGCGGGAGACACCGACCGAGAGCGCGGGAGGCACTGACCGAGTGAGCGGGAGGCACCGACCGAGTGAGCGGGAGACACCGACCGAGTGAGCGGGAGACACCGACCGAGTGAGCGGGAGTCACTGACCGAGTGAGCGGGAGACACCGACCGAGAGCGCGGGAGGCACCAACCGAGTGCGCGGGAGACACTGACCGAGTGAGCGGGAGACACCGACCTAGTGGTCGGGGCGGCACGGTACCACAGTGGTTAGCACTGCTGCTTCACAGCTCCAGGGTCCCGGGTTCGATTCCCGGCTCAGGTCACTGTCTGTGTGGAGTTTGCACATTCTCCTCGTGTCTGCGTGGGTTTCCTCCCACAGTCCAAAGATGTGCGGGTTAGGTTGATTGGCCAGGTTAAAAATTGCCCCTTAAAGTCCTGGGATGCATAGGTTAGAGGGATTAGCGGGTAAATATAAAGTCCTGGGATGCATAGGTTAGAGGGATTAGCGGGTAAATATGAGGGGGTAGGGCCTGGGTGGGATTGTGGTCGGTGCAGATTCGATGGGCCGAATGGCCTCCTTCTGCACTGTAGGGCTTCTATGATTCTATGAGACACCGAGCTAGTGCGCGGGAGACACCGACCGAGTGCGTGCGGGACACTGACCGAGTGCGCGCGGGACACTGACCGAGTGCGCGCGGGACACTGACCGAGTGAGCGGGAGACACTGAGCGAGTGCGCGGAAGACGCCGACCGAGTGCGCGGGAGGCACTGACTGAGTGCGGGGAGACACCCACCGAGTGCACGGGAGACACCGACCGAGTGCGCGGGAGACATTGACCAAGTGCGCGCGAGACACAGACCGAGTGCGTGCGGGACACTGACCGAGTGCGCGCGGGACACTGACCGAGTGAGCGGGAGACACTGAGCGAGTGCGCGGAAGACGCCGACCGAGTGCGCGGGAGGCACTGACTGAGTGCGGGGAGACACCCACCGAGTGCGGGGAGACACCCACCGAGTGCGCGGGAGACATTGACCGAGTGCGCGGGAGACATTGACCTAGTGCGCGGGAGACACTGACCGAGTGCGCGGGAGACACCAATTGAGTGCGCGCGAGACACCGACCGAGTGCGCGCGAGACACTGACCGAGTGAGCGGGAGTCACTGACCGAGTGCGCGGGAAACACTGACCGAGTGCGCGGGAGTCACTGACCGAGTCTGCGGGAGTCACTGACCGAGTCTGCGGGACACACTGACCGAGTGCGTGGGAGACACTGACCGAGTCCACGGGAGACACCGACCGAGTGCGTGGGAGACACTGACCTAGTCCGCGGGAGTCACTGACCGAGTGTGCGGGAGTCACTGACCGAGTGAGTGGGAGACACCGACCGAGAGCGCGGGAGACACCGACCGAGTGTGCGGGAGACACAGACCGAGTGCGCGGGAGACAGTGACCGAGTGTGCGGGAGACACCGACCGGGAGCGCGGGAGACACCGACTGAGTCCGCGGGAGACACCGACTGAGTGCGTGGGAGACACTGACCGAGAGCGCGGGAGACACTGACCGAGTCTGCGGGAGACACTGACCGAGTGCGTGGGAGACACTGACCGAGTCCGCGGGAGACACCGACCGAGTGCGTGGGAGACACTGACCGAGTCCGCGGGAGACGCTGACCGAGCGCGCGGGAGTCACCGACCGAGTCCGCGGGAGACACCGACCAAGTGAGTGGGAGACACTGACCGAGTCCGCGGGAGACACCAACCGAGTCCGCGGGAGACACTGACCGAGAGCGAGGGAGACACTGACCGTGTTTGCGGGGGTCACTGACCGAGTGTGAGGGAGACACTGACCGAGTGTGCGGGAGTCACTGACCGAGTGATTGGGAGACACCGACCGAGTGCGCGGGAGACACCAACTGAGTGCGCGCGAGACACCGACCGAGTGCGCGCGAGACACTGACCGAGTGAGCGGGAGTCACCGACCGAGTGAGCGGGGGACACCGACCGACTGAGCGGGCGTCACTGACCGAATGCGCGGGAGACACAGACCGAGTGCGCGGGAGACACAGACAGAGTGCGCGGGAGACACAGACAGAGTGCGCGGGAGACACCGACCGAGTGAGCGGGAGACACCGACCGAGTGAGCGGGAGACACTGACCGAGTGAGCGGGAGACACCGACCGAGTGCGCGGGAGTCACTGACCGAGTGCGCGGGAGTCACTGACCGAGTGCGCGGGAGACACTGACCGAGTGAGCGTGAGACACCGACCGAGTGCGCGAGAGACACCGACCGAGTGCGCGGGAGACACCGACCGAGTGCGCGGGAGACACTGACCGAGTGAGCGGGAGACACTGACCGAGTGCGCGAGAGACACCGACCGAATGCGCAGGAGTCACTGACCGAGTCTGCGGGAGACACCGACCGAGCACGCGGGAGACACCGACCGAGCACGCGGGAGACACCGACCGAGTCCGCGGGAGACACCGACCGAGTGAGTGGGAGACACTGACCGAGTCCGCGGGAGACACTGACCGAGTGCGCGGGAGTCACTGACCGAGTCTGCGGGAGTCACCGACCGAGTCCGCGGGCGACACTGACCGAGTGTGCGGGAGACACTGACCGAGTGTGCGGGAGTAACTGACCGAGTGAGTGGGAGACACCGACCGAGTGCGCGGGAGACACCGACCGAGTGTGCGGGAGACACAGACCGAGTGCGCGGAAGACAGTGACCGAGTGTGCGGGAGACACCGACCGAGTCCGCGGGAGACACCGACCGAGTGCGCGGGAGACACTGACCAAGTGAGCGGGAGACACCGACCGAGTGCGTGGGAGACACCGACCGAGTGCGCGGGAGACACCGACCGAGTGCGCCGGAGTCACCGACCGAGTCCGCGGGAGACACCGACCGAGTGTGCGGGAGACACCGACCGAGTGCGCGGGAGTCACCGACCGAGTGCGCGGGAGACACCGACCGAGTGCGCGGGAGACACTGACCGCGTGCGCGGGAGACAGTGACCGAGTGCACGGGAGACACCGACCGAGTGTGCGGGAGACACAGACCGAGTGTGCGGGAGACACCGACCGAGTGCACGGGAGACAGTGACCGAGTGCGCGGGAGACACCGACCGAGTGTGCGGGAGACACAGACCGAGTGCGCGGGAGAATGTGACCGAGTGTGCGGGAGATACCGACCGAGTCTGCGGGAGACACTGACCGAGTCCGCGGGAGTATCTGACCGAGTGCGACGGAGACACTGACCGAGTGAGTGGGAGACACCGACCATGTTTGCGGGGGTCACTGACCGAGTGCGAGGGAAACACTGACCGAGTGTGCGGGAGTCACTGACCGAGTGCGAGGGAGACACTGACCATGTTTGCGGGGGTCACTGACCGAGTGCGAGGGAGACACTGACCGAGTGTGCGGGAGTCACTGACCGAGTGAGTGGGAGACACCGACCGAGTCCGCGGGAGACACCGACCGAGTGAGCGGGAGACACCGACCGAGAGCGCGGGAGGCACCGAACGAGTGCGAGGGAGACACTGACCGAGTGTGCGTGAGACACTGACCGAGTGCGCGGGAACCAACGACCGAGTGCGCGGGAGGCACCGACCGAGTGAGCGGGGGACACCGACCGAGTGCGCGGGAGTCACTGACTGAGCATGCAGGAAACAGAGTCAGAGCGCATGGGAGTCATTGTCAGTGTAATGCGTGAGTCGTTGTCTGTATGATGTGGGAATCATTGTCCGAGTGCGTGACAGTGATTCTCAAAGTGCGTCATTGTTTGAGTGTGCAAGAGTCATTGTCAGTTTAACGCGTGAGTCATTGTCAGTGAGCGCCAGAGTCATTGTCAGAGTGTGCGGGAATTTTTGTCAGACTGAATTTGTATCATTAAGAGAGTGCGCTGGAAACAAGTAGCCAAGTTTACGGGAGTCATTGTCAGAGTGCGTCGGAGTCATTGGTCCGAGTGTGTGGGAGTTATTGTCAGACTGCATTTGTATCACTGTCTGCGTGCATGACAGTCATTGTGGGAGTGCGCTGACAGTCATTGTGGGAGTGCGCCGACAGGCATTGCGGGTGTGCGCCGACAGGCATTGCGGGAGTGCGCCGACAGGCATTGCGGGTGTGCGCCGACAGTCATTGCGGGAGTGCGCCGACAGTCATTGTGGGAGTGCGCCGACAGGCATTACGGGAGTGCGCCGACAGGCATTGTGGGAGTGCGCCGACATCTCTTGCGGGAGTTCGCCGACTGTCATTGTGGGAGTGCGCCAACAGTAATTGTGGGAGTGCAGTGACAGTCATTGTGGGAGTGCGGCGACTGTCCTTGTGGGAGTGCGGCGACAGTCATTGTGGGAGTGCGGTGACAGTCATTGTGGGAGTGCGGCGACTGTCCTTGTGGGAGTGCGGCGACTGTCCTTGTGGGAGTGCGGCGACTGTCCTTGTGGGAGTGCGGCGACAGTCATTGTGGGAGTGCGCCGAGAGTCAGTGTGGGAGCGTGCCGACTGTCCTTGTGGTAGTGCGCAGACAGTCATTGTGGGAGTGCGGCGACTATCCTTGTGGGAGTGCGGCGACTATCCTTGTGGGAGTGCACAGACAGTCATTGTGGGAGTGCACAGACAGTCAGTGTGGGAGCGCGCCGACTGTCCTTGTGGGAGTGCGCCGACTGTCATTGTGGGAGGCACCGTCAGTGTGCGCGGGACTCACCGTCAGGGTGCACGGGACTCACCGTCAGGGTGCGCGGGACTCACCTTCAGGGTGCGCGGGACTCACCGTCAGTGTGCGCGGGAGGCACCATCATGTGCTCGTGAGTCACTGTCTGAGTTCGAGGGAGTCACTGTCTGAGTTCACGGGACTTACTGTCAGCGTGCGTGGGAGTTGCTGTCAGCGTGCGCGGGAGTCACTCTCCACGTGCGCGGGAGTCACTCTCCGAGTGCGCGGAAGTCACTGTCCGCATGCGCGGGAGTCACTGTCCGTGTGCGCGGGAATCACTGTCAGTGTGCGCGGGAGTCACTGACAGTGTGCGCGGGAGTCACTGACAGTGTGTGCAGGAGTGACTGTCTGTTCGCGGGAGTCACTGTCTGAGTTCGTGGGAGTCACTATCTGAATTCGTGGAGTCACTGTCTGATTTGGCGGGAGTCACTGTCAACGTGCGTGGGAGTCACTGTCAGCGTGCGTGGGAGTCACCGTCAATGTGCGCGGGAGTCACTGTCAGCGTACGTGGGAGTCACCGTCAATGTGCGCGGGAGTCACTGTCAGCGTACGTGGGAGTCAGTGTCAGCATGCCCGGGAGTCACTGCCAGCGTGCGCGAGAGTCACTGTCAGTGCGCGCGAGAGTCACTGTCAGTGCGCGCGAGAGTCACTGTCAGTGCACGCGAGAGTCACTGTCAGTGCGCGCGGGAGTCACTGTCAGTGCGCGCGAGAGTCACTGTCAGTGCGCGCGAGCGTCACTGTCAGTGCGCGCAAGCGTCACTGTCAGTGCGCGCGAGCGTCACTGTCAGTGCGCGCGAGAGTCACTGTCAGCGTGCACGGGAGTCACTATCAGTGCGCGTGAGCGTCACTGTCAGTGCGCGCGAGAGTCACTGTCAGCGTGCACGGGAGTCACTATCAGTGCGCGTGAGCGTCACTGTCAGTGCGCGCGAGAGTCACTGTCAGCGTGCACGGGAGTCATTGTCAGAATGCACCTGTGTCAATCTTTTTGACCAACCAAATAAACTAAATCAAATTAATTGAGGGATAAATTAAAAACCCCCAAAAATAAGGGAACCACATGAAGCAAAAAACGAAGCAGAAAGGAACCTTAAGACATCAAACTAAAATGTGATTAAGGGGTCAATAGTATACCCCAGCCCCTGCGGTGCCCACCGAGCACGGAAGGCCTCTATGGTGCCCTCAGACCCCTCTCCAGGTGCACCCGGCTGCAAATGCAGCTGCAATAGAGGGCCAGACATTTGGGTCGGATGACCCCCTTGGTCGCCCGCTGCCTGGACCTGTTGATGGCAAGTTTGGCCAGGCCCAGGAGCAGGTTCACGAGGAGGTCATCTGCCTTCCCCGCCCCTCTCCACACCGGGGTCCGTAGGTCAGGAGTGTGGACTGAAGTGCAAACGGAACATCAGTAAAAGGTTTTTAAGGTAACTGAAAAGGGAGTGCAACCTATGACAGGTAACATAGGCATGATCCACAGACTCCACAAGATCGCAACAAGGGCATGTCTCTTGAGAACCCGTGAATTGGTGCAGCCTACGCTTGTATGGCACTGCTGTATGCGCCAACCTCCACCCCAGTTCCCCAAGAGAGTGAGGGAGAATTCATCTGTGGAGGGAGCTCCAATGGGGACCTCCGCCGCCGGACGGCAACAGGGCCTGCCAAGGTGTATCCGGGCGACGGGCGAGGACACGGTAGTGGAAGGTGTGCAGCAGGAGCCCATACAGGAAACACCTCCATGCAATGGCAAAGGGCACAGAGGGCATTTCTGCGAGGTGGCTCAACCTGTGGGGCACCTGACCCGGGAGGTGGGATTTAGGCTTGGGGCCAATGTGAAATTCCGTCCGATCAGGGGCATACTTAGATGGGATCCCACAACACAGCTGTGTCGGACTGTGTGTGACTTGAGGTCTGAGCACTACCATTTTACCAGCGCCTGACCACCCTCTCTAAGCGGGAGATTCAGAAACCCAATGCAGTCTCTTGTCCCAGAAGAACTGTACGAGAGTTCTCTGGATGTTTGTGATAACGTCAGTGACCAGCCGGTACCAGAACATGGATACAATCAGCTGGTTTGGGATGAGAACTCGGAGCAGTAAGAAAGCATTCGGAGCAGTCCTGCCAAGCAATTCAGGCGAGCGGTGACTTTGGCCTCCAGCTCCTGCCAATTCGCTGGCCAGGATTCTTCCCTTGGGCAAAGATGGACTCCCAAGTAGAGGAGGATGCTCCTGCTCTGGGTGAAAGGCCTGAGCTCCTCTGTGAGGGGGTCCATCTGCCATGGACCGATCAGGAGTCCAGAACACTTGGCACAGTTGATCCTGGCCGAGGATGCAACAGAATACACAACCTGGCACTCTTGCATCCTCCGCAGGTCAGCCGGGTCTGTGAACATGAGACGCAAGTCTTCATTGTAAGCCGACGGGACCATCCTAACGCCCGGCCCGCGCAGAGTCAAACCTGACAAATTCATCCACAAGAGGCGCAGGAATGGTTCCACGCAAATCAAATACAGTTGGCCAGACAAAGGGCAGCCTGTCTCACTCCTCTCCCAAAGTAAAGGGCCGCCGTGAAGTGAAGGCCTCTAACCTTAACGAGACATTCTGCAGCAGCATACAGTAATCAGCTCTGGGCGACAAAATGTGTCCCGAACCCGAATGCCCGCAGAGTTCTGAGCAGATATTCGTGATTCACCCTGTCGAATGCCTTCTCCTGATCAAGGGACAGGAAGGCGCTCGACAGACCAGCCCTCTGCGTATAATGGATTCGGCCCTGGAGATTGTCATGTATTGAGTGGCCCGGAACCGTGTAGGACTGGTCAGGGTAAATCATGTGGTCCAGTACGGTGCATTGCCATGGCAAAAATTGTGTAGTCCGTGCTGAGGAGGGAGACTGGGCACCAGTTCTGAAGTTGGCGGAGATCCCCGTTCTTTGACAGCAGCGCAATAACGGCACTGTGCCACGAAAGGGGCATCTCCCCGGTCACAATACTCTCCCCCAGGACTGCCACATAGTCGTTTCCCAGGACGTCCAGGAATGCCCTGAAGAACTCCACTGTCAGCCCGTCAAGTCCCGGAGCTGTCCTCCTTGAGAGGCTGTGGAGGGCGCCGGTCTGCTCCTCCAGGCTACAGTGTCCGAGTGCACGGGACACAATGTCCGAGTGCATGGGAGGCAATGTCCGAGTGCGCGATAGACAGTGTTCGAATGCGCTGAGGCCGGTGTCGGATTGCATGAGAGTCATTGTCAGAGTGCGCCGGAATCATTGTCAGATTGGGAAGGCGTCATTTTCGAAGGGCCCGGGGGTTATTGTCAGAATGCCTGGGAGTCATTGTCTGAGTGTGGGGCATTCATGTCAGAGTGTGCGTGAGTCATTGTCAGAGTGTGCGGGAGTCTGTGTCAGAGTGTGCACCAGTGATTGTCCGAACACGGGGGAGTGAATCTGAAGAGTGCGCTGGAGACATTGCCAGATGGCATGGGACTAATTGCCAGATTGGGAATGAGGCAATGTCAGAGAACACAGGAATTATTGTCAGAGTGCGCAGGCATCACGGTCAGAGTGCGTGGGAGTCATTGTTAGAGTGCACAGCAGTCATTGTCAGAGTGTGCGGGAGTCTGTGTCAGAGTGTGCAGGAGTCATTGTCAGTGTGCGCGGGAGTCTGTGTCAGAGTGCGCGGGAGTCTGTGTCAGAGTGTGCAGGAGTCATTGTCAGTGTGCGCGGGAGTCTGTGTCAGAGTGCGCGGGAGTCTGTGTCAGAGTGCGCGGGAGTCTGTGTCAGAGTGCGCGGGAGTCATTGTCAGAGTGCGCGGGAGTCATTGTCAGAGTGTGCGAGGGTCTGTGTCAGAGTGTGCGGGAGTCATTGTCAGAGTGCGCGGGGG
Organism: Mustelus asterias; assembly: GCF_964213995.1. Classification (NCBI taxonomy): domain Eukaryota; kingdom Metazoa; phylum Chordata; class Chondrichthyes; order Carcharhiniformes; family Triakidae; genus Mustelus; species Mustelus asterias. The sequence goes on from NW_027592916.1 coordinate 38,534, forward strand.
TCATTGTGAGAGTGCGCGGGAGTCATTGTCAGAGTGCACGGGAGTCATTGTCAGAGTGCGCGGGAGTCATTGTCAGAGTGTGCGGGAGTCTGTGTCAGAGTGAGCGGGAGTCTGTGTCAGGGTGTGTGGGAGTCATTTTCAGAGTGCGAGGGAGCCCGTGTCAGTGTGTACGGGAGTCTATGTCAGGGTGTGCGTGAGTCATTGTCAGAGTGCGCGGGAGTTACTGTCAGAGTGCGCGGGAGTTACTGTCAGAGTGCGCGGGAGTCATTGTCAGAGTGTGCGGGAGTCATTGTCAGAGTGTGCGGGAGTCTATGTCAGAGTGAGCAGGAGTCTGTGTCAGAGTGTGCGGAAGTCATTGTCAGTGTGTGCGGGAGTCATTGTCAGAGTGTGTGGGAGTCTCTGTAAGAGTGTGCGGGCGTATGTGTCAGAGAGAGCGGGAGTCATTGTCAGAGTCTGCGGGAGTCATTGTCAGAGTCTGCGGGAGTCATTGTCAGTGTGTGCGGGAGTCTGTGTCAGAGTGAGCGGGTGTCTGTGTCAGAGTGTGCAGGAGTCATTGTCAGAGTGAGCGGGGGTCTTTGTCAGAGTGTGCGGAAGTTATTGTCAGTGTGTGCGGGAGCCTGTGTCAGAGTGAGCGGGAGTCTGTGTCAGAGTGTGCGGGAATCATTGTCAGAGTGTGTTGGAGTCACTGTCAGAGTGCACGGGAGTCATTGTCAGAGTGCACGGGAGTCATTGTCAGATGCGCGGGAGTCATTTTCAGAGTGCGCGCGAGTCATTGTCAGAGTGTGCGGGGGTCACTGTCAGAGTGCGCGGGATTCACTGTCAGAGTGCGCGGGAGTCACTGTCAGAGTGTGCGGGAGTCATTCTCAGAGTGTGCGGGAGTCATTCTCAGAGTGTGCGGGAGTCATTGTCAGAATCGCGGGAGTCATTGTCAGAGTGCGCGGGAGTCATTGTCAGAGTGTACGGGAGTCTATGTCATGGTGTGCGTGAGTCATTGTCAGAGTGCGTGGGAGTCATTGTCAGAGTGTGCGGGAGTCATTGTCAGAGTGTGCGGGAGTCATTCTCAGAGTGTGCGGGAGTCACTGTCAGAGCGCGTGGGAGTCATTGTCAGAGTGTGCGGGAGTCTGTGTCAGAGTGTGCGGGAGTCATTGTCAGAGTGCGCGGGAGTCATTGTCAGAGTGTGCGGGAGTCATTGCCAGAGTGTGCGGGAGTCATTCTCAGAGTGTGCGGGAGTCATTGTCAGAATCGCGGGATTCATTGTCAGAGTGCGCGGGAGTCATTGTCAGAGTGTGCGGGAGTCACTGTCAGAGCGCGTGGGAGTCATTGTCAGAGTGTGCAGGAGTCATTGTCAGAGTGTGCGGGGCTCTATGTCAGAGTGAGCGGGAGTCTGTGTGAGAGTATGCGGGAGTTATTGTCAGTGTGTGCGGGCGTCTGTGTCAGAGTGAGCGGGAGTCTGTGTCAGAGTATGCGGGAGTCTGTGTCAGAGTGTGTTGGAGTCATTGTCAGAGTGCGCGGGAGTCATTGTCAGAGCGCGCGGGAGTCATTGTCAGAGCGCGTGGGAGTCATTGTCAGAGTGTGTGGGAGTCATTGTCAGAGCGCGCGGGAGTCATTGTCAGAGTGTGTTGGAGTCATTGTCAGAGTGTGCGGGAGTCATTGTCAGAGTGTGCGGGAGTCACTGTCAGAGTACACGGGAGTCATTGTCAGAGTGCACGGGAGTCATTGTCAGATGCGCGGGAGTCATTGTCAGAGTGTGCGGGAGTCATTGTCAGAGTGCACGGGAGTCATTGTCAGAGTGTGCTGGAGTCTGTGCCAGAGTGTGTGGGAATCTGTGCCAGAGTGCACCGGAGTCATTGGCAGAGTGTGCGGGAGTCATTGTCAGAGTGTGCGGGGGTCATTGTCAGACTGTGCGGGCGTCATTGTCAGACTGTGCGGGAGTCATTGTCAGAGTGTGTTGGAGTCTTTGTCAGAGCGTGCATGAGTCATTGTGAGAGTGTGCGAGAGTCTGTGTCAGAGTGTGTGGGAGTCTGTGTCAGAGTGAGCGGGAGTCTTTGTCAAAGTGCACGGGAGTCATTTTCAGAGTGTGCATGAGTCTGTGTCAGAGTGCACCGGTGTCATTGTCAGAGTGCGCGGGAGTCATTGTGAGAGTGCGCGGGAGTCATTGTCAGAGTGTGCGGGAGTCATTGTCAGTGTGTGTGGGAGTCATTGTCAGAGTGTGCGGGATTCATTGTAAAAGTGCGCGGGAGGCATTGTCAGAGTGCGCGGGCGTCATTGTCAGAGTGTGCGAGAGTCTGTGACAGAGTGAGCGGGAGTCGGTGTCAGAGTGTGCAGGAGTCTCTGTAAGAGTGTGCAGGCGTCTGTGTCAGAGTGAGCGGGAGTCTTTGTCAAAGTGCACGGGAGTCATTGTCAGAGTGCGCGGGAGTCATTGTCAGAGTCTGCGGGAGTCATTGTCAGAGTGTGTTGGAGTCATTGTCAGAGTGCACGGGAGTCATTGTCAGAGTGTGCGGGAGTCACTGTCAGAGTGCGCGGGAGTCACTGTCAGAGTGCACGGGAGTCATTGTCAGAGTGTGCGGGAGTCACTGTCAGAGTGCACGGGAGTCATTGTCAGAGTGTGCGGGAGTCATTGTCAGAGTGTGCGGGAGTCACTGTCAGAGTGCACGGGAGTCATTGTCAGAGTGCGCGGGAGTCATTGTCAGATGCGTGGGAGTCATTGTCAGAGTGCACGGGAGTCATTGTCAGAGTGCGCGGGAGTCATTGTCAGATGCGTGGGAGTCATTGTCAGAGTGCACGGGAGTCATTGTCAGATGCGTGGGAGTCACTGTCAGAGTGCACGGGAGTCATTGTCAGAGTGCACGGGAGTCATTGTCAGATGCGTGGGAGTCATTGTCAGAGTGCACGGGAGTCATTGTCAGACTGCGCGGGAGTCATTCTCAGAGTGTGCGGGGGTCATTGTCAGAATGCGCGGGAGTCATTGTCAGAGTGTGCGGGAGTCATTGTCAGAGTGTGCGGGGGTCATTGTCAGAATGCGCGGGAGTCATTGTCAGAGTGCGCGGGAGTCATTGTCAGAGTGTGCGGGGGTCATTGTCAGAATGCGCGGGAGTCACTGTCAGAGTGCGTGGGAGTCATTGTCAGAGTGCGCGGGAGTCATTGTGAGAGTGCGCGGGCGCCATTGTCAGAGTGTGCGAGAGTCATTGTCAGAGTGCGCGGGAGTCATTGTCAGAGTGTGTTGGAGTCATTGTCAGAGTGTGTTGGAGTCATTGTCAGAGTGTGTTGGAGTCATTGTCAGAGTGTGTTGGAGTCATTGTCAGAGTGCGCGGGAGTCATTGTCAGAGTGTGCGGGAGTCTATGACAGAGTGTGTTGGAGTCATTGTCAGAGTGCGCGGGAGTCATTGTCAGAGTGTGCGGGAGTCTATGACAGAGTGTGTTGGAGTCATTGTCAGAGTGTGTTGGAGTCATTGTCAGAGTGCGCGGGAGTCATTGTCAGATTGCACCGGAGTCATTGTCAGAGTGCGTGGGAGTCATTGTCAGAGTGTGCGGGTGTCTGTGTCAGAGTGCGTGGGCGTCATTGCCAGAGTGTGCGGGAGTCATTGTCAGAGTGTGCGGGAGTCATTGTCAGAGTGCGCGGGAGTCATTGTCAGAGTGTGCGGGAGTCATTGTCAGAGTGTGCGGGAGTCATTGTCAGAGTGTGCGGGAGTCATTGTCAGAGTGTGCGGGAGTCATTGTCAGAGTGTGCGGGAGTCATTGTCAGAGTGCACGGGAGTCATTGTCAGATGCGCGGGAGTCATTTTCAGAGTGCGCGGGAGTGATTGTCAGAGTGTGCGGGAGTCACTGTCAGAGTGTGCGGGAGTCACTGTGAGAGTGCGTGGGAGTCATTGTCAGTGTGTGCGGGAGTCATTCTCAGAGTGTGCGGGAGTCATTGTCAGAATGCGCGGGAGTCATTGTCAGAGTGCGCGGGAATCATTGTCAGAGTGCGCGGGAGTCATTGTCAGAGTGTGCGGGAGTCACTGTCAGAGTGCGTGGGAGTCATTGTCAGAGTGTGCGGGAGTCATTGTCAGAGTGTGCGGGAGTCATTGTCAGAGTGTGCGGGAGTCATTGTCAGAGTGTGCGGGAGTCATTGTCAGAGTGTGCGGGAGTCATTGTCAGAGTGTGCGGGGCTCTATGTCAGAGTGAGCGGGAGTCTGTGTGAGAGTATGCGGGAGTTATTGTCAGTGTGTGCGGGCGTCTGTGTCAGAGTGAGCGGGAGTCTGTGTCAGAGTATGCGGGTGTCATTGTCAGAGTGTGTTGGAGTCATTGTCAGAGT
>NW_027592917.1:0-42811 GCF_964213995.1 Mustelus asterias
AAATCTGACATAATGACCGCCACTGACCGACAGTGTTGACCAGGTGGGAGCAGGTTTGTCTCCGTTGGGGTCAGTCTGGTTCCAGCACCAAGACTGAGATCCCAAGAAATTATAGGGAATTGAATATGATGCCCATCTTTTCCCCAATTCCGACTACACCCCTCCCCTCCCCCGCTTTGATCCCGGTAACAGTGACCTTCCTGGGAACATTCTAGAATTCAATTCCCATGAGGATGTGGAGATTTCCTGTGTTCACTTTCTTGCCCTCACGCTTACCCAGGTTTGAGATTTAGTAATGAACCAGCGTCCATGAGGGACCGGAGACGTCTCCCTCGGTTAGAGAGACAAGAGATTCAATTCCATGTGGCACCAACATGGAGCAAGGTGACGGGACACGGGCTGGGGCCTCAATGAGATATTCCTGCCGCCTCATATTTGATCCACGCCATCGCCATCGTTCTGCATCACACTCGTCAGCAAGCCAACCCCACAAACTAACCAACTTAACTGACTCGCACACACTAACCCATCCCTGGGATTCTCCACCTTCACAAAAAACAAACCCATTTTATCAACATTCAGCAGAATCTTTGCATTTTCTTTCACGTTTTATTCCATCCTTAAAGTGACGAAGCCAATTGGGTTAGGCAAACACAAACCCCAAAAACCAAACTCAAAATCCAACCCATGGTCCCCACAAGGGGTGTGGAGATGCCGGCATTGGACTGGGGTAAATACAGTAAGAAGTTTAACAAAGTCCAACAGGTTTATTTGGTAGCAAATGCCATTAGCTTTCGGAGCGCTGCTCCTTCGTCAGATGGAGTGGAAATTGAGAGCAGATTTCCACTCCATCTGACGAAGGAGCAGCGCTCCGAAAGCTGACGGCATTTGCTACCAAATAAACCTGTTGGACTTTAACCTGGTGTTGTTAAAACTGTTACTGTGTTCACCCTACAAGGGACACAAACAAGATCCAAGCTGACAAGATAAGGCCTTGCCCCCCAACATGGGCTCAATCTGACCCTTGACCTTAGCCAAAAGGCCACGACTTCCCTTCCCACAATCATTTTTTTAAAATATACTTTTCCAATTCAATCAAATCAAATCCAATTCAGAGTAACATTTCAGATCCAGGCTGACAAGACAGGGCGAGCGACCAAACCACCCTGTCCTGGGCCCGATCTACATGAGCCAAGCTGATTGGAGAAGGGGGAGGTTCCTCCTCCAAGACTTGGGCTCATTTGCATCTTAGCCAAAAGGCCGAGATGCCGCTTTTAAAAATTGCTTCATATGAAACATATGAAGCTTCAATGCAACCTAATGACCTCAACCAAGTGCAGCATCCTCTCCATACTACACTTGATCTTAGCCAAAAGGTTGCTACCTCCACATGTCCATCAGCATTGAACAGTACCTGCCTGCCTGATTGGACAGTCTCTATCTCTCTCTCTGATGATTGGCTGGTTTCTATCTCCTTCTCTCTCTCTGCTGATTGGCTGGTTTCGAACTCTCTCTCTCTGCTGATTGGCTGGTTCCTACCTCTGGCTTTCTGACAATTGGATGGTCTCTAATTCTCTCTCTCTGCTGATTGGACGGTCTCTATCTCTCTCTCTCTGCTGATTGGATGATCTCTATCTCTGTCTCTGATGATTGGACAGTGTTCCTCTAGCTGAGGTCTGTCATTTGGACAATGCGCCTGTTGCTCTATGAATTGATGGAGGGAATTTTCCTGTCCTGCCCACCATGGGACTTGTAGCCCGGGGGGAGGGGAGGGGCATGGGGGGGCTGGGGGTGGGAGGTGAACCATGCAAAGGTCTGTTGAACTCGGGTGGGATTTTCCAGTTTTGCGACAAGTGTGGCCGGAAAATCCCACCCTATGACTCTATTCAGAAATAGCCAATAAGGAGAGGTTCCAATTTGATTGCCACTGGTCAGTGCGTGTAGGCGTTTGTTGAGTGTCGAGGGGTTTATAATCGATCACTCACTCCTCAGACACCCTGCTCGCATCTCCTATCCGTGTGGGAGAATCCAGAACGGGGTGGTGGGGGGGGGGGGGGGGGGCAGGGGGGGGGGGTCACTGTTTAAATATAAAAGTCACTCATCTGAGACAGAGATGAGGAGAGATATTTTCTCCCAGAGGCAGTGAGTCTCTGGAACTTCCTCCCTCAAAAGGCAGCGGAAGCAGAATCTCGGAATATTTAGAGGCGGAGGTGGATAGAATCTTGATCAACGAGGGGGTGAAAGGTTATCGGGGGGTCAGTGGGAATGTAGGGTTGAGGTTACAGTCAGATCAGTCAGGGTCTTATTGAATGGGGAAACAAGTTCGAGGGGCCGAGTGGCCTCCTCCAGTTCCTAACTTGTTGGTTCTTATCCTGCATCGGGGTCTCTGATCCTGGGCTGGGATCTCCGATCTAGAGCTGGGATCTCCGATCTCGGGCTGGGGTCTCCGATCTCGGGCTGGGGTCCCCGATCCCGGGCTGAGATCTCCGATCCCGGGCTGGGGTCTCCGATCCCGGGCTGGGGTCTCCGATCCCGGGCTGGGGTCTCCGATCCCGGTCCGGGTTGGTAGGGTTTGTGGATCCACACAGTAAATTGGGTCTGTCTGAGTGACAGAAATTCCCATCCGAGTTCTCACTCATCACCGAGCAGAACGATTCCCTCCCCTCGTGTCGACGGGACATCTGTTTCTCGGAATATTCGGGAAAGGAATTTGACACACTCGAGGTTAAAATAAGTCACTCCCTGAATATAAATATAACCAATGCCCAGGAGGTGACACAGCCACAGAATAATCTCGCCGAGCTGCTGATAGCTGCCAGCTTGTGGCGAATCTCTGGAACATTGTCCGAGACCCTCACAGAAAAACCATCCCCAAATCCGCTGCTCCGGATTGAAGTTCCGGAATCAGATTGTCAATAACTTCCTCAACCTGGGTCAGAAACTTCAGAACAAGTAACTTTCCCAACTCATTTCAAACCCCCACCCTCACCCCGACTCTCTACACCCCCACCCCCACCCGCCCACACCCCTTCCCCCACCCCCACTCACCCACACTCCTCCCCCACCCCCACTCAACCACATCCCGACACCCACCCACACCCTGACACCCACCGTCACCCCGACTCACACCCCCCCACCCACACACACCCCTTCCCCCACCCCCACCCACCCACACCCCTCCCCCACCCACACCCCGACACCCACCCTCACCCCGACTCCCACCCTCACCCCAACTCCCACCCTCACCTCTCCCCCCACCCACATACACCCCTCCCACACCCCTCCCCCACCCACACCCCAACACCCACCCTCACCCCGACTCCCACCCTCACCCCGACTCCCACCCCCACCTCTCCCCCCACCCCCACCCCCACTCAGAACCCGACACACCCCTCCCAGACCCCCAACTCCCAGCCTCACCCCGACTCCCACCCTCACCCCAACTCACCCCCCCTCCATCCCCCCACCCCTACCCCACCCTTCCCCACCCACACCCCACCCCTCCCCACCCACACCCCACCCCTACCCCACCCTCCTTCCCTGTCGTTGAAATCCTTCTGCTTTCTGCCAACGCGCCCAACTTTCATTTAGACAGTGAGAGAGTGAGAGAGTGAGAGAGAGAGAGAGTGAGAGTGAGAGAGAGAGTGAGAGAGTGAGAGAGAGTGTGAGAGAGTGAGTGAGTGAGAGAGTGAGAGAGAGTGTGAGAGAGTGAGTGAATGTGAGTGAGTGAGAGAGTGAGTGAGAGAGAGTGTGAGTGAGAGAGAGTGTGAGTGAGAGAGAGTGTGAGTGAGAGAGTGAGAGAGTGAGTGAATGTGAGTGAGTGAGAGAGTGAGTGAGAGAGAGTGTGAGTGAGAGAGAGTGTGAGTGAGAGAGAGTGTGAGAGAGAGTGAGAGAGTGAGTGAGTGAATGTGAGTGAGTGAGAGAGCGAGAGAGAGTGTGAGTGAGAGAGAGTGTGAGTGAGAGAGTGAGAGTGAGTGAATGTGAGTGAGTGAGAGAGTGAGTGAGAGAGAGTGTGAGTGAGAGAGAGTGTGAGTGAGACAGTGAGAGAGTGAGTGAATGTGAGTGAGTGAGAGAGTGAGTGAGAGAGTGAGTGAGAGAGTGAGTGAGTGTGAGTGAGTGAGTGAGTGAATGTGAGTGAGTGAGAGAGTGAGTGAGAGAGTGAGTGAATGTGAGTGAGTGAGAGAGTGAGTGAATGTGAGTGAGTGAGAGAGTGAGTGAGAGAGTGAGTGAATGTGAGTGAGTGAGAGAATGAGTGAGTGTGAGTGAGTGAGAGAGTGAGTGTGAGTGAGTGAGAGAGTGAGTGAGTGTGAGTGAGTGAGAGAGTGAGTGTGAGTGAGTGAGTGAGAGAGAGAGAGAAAGAGAGAGAGAGTGAGAGAGTGCGAGAGAGAGAGTGTGAGTGAGAGAGTGTGAGTGAGTGAGAGAGTGAGTGAGTGTGAGTGAGTGAGTGAGTGAGAGAGTGAGTGAGTGAGTGAGTGAGTGAGTGTGAGTGAGTGAATGAGAAAATGAGTGAGTGAGTGAGTGAGAGAGTGAGACAGAGAGACACAGAGAGAGAGAAAGAGAGAGAGAAAGACAGAAATACATAGAGAGAGATAGAGACTGAGTGAGGGAGGGGGTGTCAGGTAGGTGGGGAGAGAGGGACGGGGAGAGAGATAGAGGGTAAATCCCATGTCTAATCCAGCGATAAATTGGAGTGTTTTTAAAATGAGGACATTGCAGGATCTGGCTGCTGGATTAATGTACAGAAAATGATGCTGAGTATCTGCCTGTCTTTGGACAGGGTTATTTATCACACCCTGTGCCCGGTTCCTGCTGATTCCGGGCAGCAAATGTTCTGGAATCTCCAAAACAATCTCCCCGAAAGGAGGGAGGGGTTTGGAGGAAGCGGGCAAGATCCTGACTGAGGAATTCAGCAAGAGCCCAGTGAGACAGGAGAGAGTTAGGGTGGGAGACTGGGAATGGGGGGTGGGAGACTGGGAATGGGGGGTGGGAGACTGGGAATGGGGGGGGGGGGGTGATCTACACATTCCCCTGTCCCAGCTCCCTGAAGGTCCTGAACCCCAATCAATAAAACTAAACATTCGATACAACATCTTGCCCTCCAGACAGGGTACTCCTCACCAACTTTACATAACTGGGATACAGCTCAGAGTTCTGATAACAATCACACGTGATGGGATAGGAGGGGGTGTGCTTCCCCCCGACCCCAACAAGTGGATGTGAGATAGACAGCAGCCCCACTGTCCCCGACAACCTGGTGAGATAGCCCCCCAGCCCAATCCAGTGCCCCCCAGCCCAATCCAGTGCCCCCCAGCCCAGTGCCCCCCAGCCCAGTGCCCCCAGCCCAGTGCCCCCCAGCCCAGCCCAGCCCAGTGCCCCCAGCCCAGTGCCCCCCAGCCCAGCCCAGCCCAGTGCCCCCCAGCCCAGTGCCCCCCAGCCCAGCCCAGCCCAGCCCAGCCCAGCCCAGCCCAGTGCCCCCCAGCCCAGTGCCCCCAGCCCAGTGCCCCCCAGCCCAGCCCAGCCCAGCCCAGTGCCCCCAGCCCAGTGCCCCCCAGCCCAGCCCAGCCCAGTGCCCCCAGCCCAGTGCCCCCCAGCCCAGCCCAGCCCAGCCCAGTGCCCCCAGCCCAGTGCTCCCAGCCCAGTGCTCCCAGCCCAGCCCAGCCCAGTGCCCCCAGCCCAGTGCTCCCAGCCCAGCCCAGCCCAGTGCCCCCAGCCCAGTGCCCCCAGCCCAGCCCAGCGCCCCCAGCCCAGCCCAGCGCCCCCAGCCCAGCCCAGCGCCCCCAGCCCAGCCCAGCGCCCCCAGCCCAGCCCAGCGCCCCCAGCCCAGCCCAGCGCCCCCAGCCCAGCCCAGCCCAGTGCCCCCAGCCCAGTGCCCCCAGCCCAGCCCAGCGCCCCCAGCCCAGCCCAGCGCCCCCAGCCCAGCCCAGCGCCCCCAGCCCAGCCCAGCCCAGTGCCCCCCAGCCCAGCCCAGCGCCCCCAGCCCAGCCCAGTGCCCCCAGCCCAGCCCAGTGCCCCCAGCCCAGCCCAGTGCCCCCAGCCCAGCCCAGCGCCCCCAGCCCAGCCCAGCCCAGTGCCCCCCAGCCCAGCCCAGCGCCCCCAGCCCAGCCCAGCGCCCCCAGCCCAGCCCAGCGCCCCCAGCCCAGCCCAGCCCAGTGCCCCCCAGCCCAGCCCAGTGCCCCCCAGCCCAGCCCAGCGCCCCCAGCCCAGCCCAGTGCCCCCCAGCCCAGCCCAGTGCCCCCCAGCCCAGCCCAGCGCCCCCAGCCCAGCCCAGCCCAGTGCCCCCCAGCCCAGCCCAGCGCCCCCAGCCCAGCCCAGTGCCCCCAGCCCAGCCCAGTGCCCCCAGCCCAGCCCAGTGCCCCCCAGCCCAGCCCAGCGCCCCCAGCCCAGCCCAGTGCCCCCAGCCCAGCCCAGCGCCCCCAGCCTGGCCTGGTTAGCGGCTCAGATAGAGATGGAGTTCTCTCTTACCTCTCGCTGTTTTCACACTGACGCTTGGTTTGGTTTGTCTCTCAGTTTGACACAGCTGCCGTTGCAAAGAGAAACTGCAGCTTCTCTCATTTGCTCTGTTCTCATTCTCCACCAATCGCCTACACATTCATTTACTCTGCAGAACTATTTCAGGAACAGACAGAGCAGGCAATTCACAATCGCACACATGGTAACTGTACCATACCCACAGCTTGGTGAAATATTATAATTATCCAACGCCTCCCACAATCCTTTAACTCTCTCACTCCCTGGTTCAGACACTCCAGCTCACAGGGAAAATTACAACTCAGCCCCATCTGCGGAATTTTCTGTAGATGAAGGAATAAGATGATTGTGTTTACGATTGAATACAGAGAGGTTTCATTAAAGACAGAGTCTGCAGCAGCCCAGGCCAAGATGCCATCATCGTTCAGACATTAAACAGAGACCCTTCGCAAGTGGGCGTCAAATATCATCAGGCCATTTTATCAAAAACCAGCAGGGTAATTCTCCCTTGTGTCCTGGACAATATTTATCCCACAATCAACATTCCAAATATAGAGAATCTGCCAATTACCAACCTGCTGTGACCGTGCGCAAACTGGCATCAACAGTGTCATCCTCCATAAACTCTCTCATTGGCTAGGAAACACCTTCAGATTGTCCAGTGGTTATGAAAAGTGCTATAGAAATGCAGCTCGTTCTTACCAGCACTGAAGAGTAAAGCTCCCTCTACACTGTCCCCATCAAACACTCCCAGGACAGGTACAGCATGGGGTTAGTTACAGAGTAAAGCTCCCTCTACACTGTCCCCATCAAACACTCCCAGGACAGGTACAGCACGGGGTTAGATACAGAGTAAAGCTCCCTCTACACTGTCCCCATCAAACACTCCCAGGACAGGTACAGCACGGGGTTAGATACAGAGTAAAGCTCCCTCTACACTGTCCCCATCAAACACTCCCAGGACAGGTACAGCATGGGGTTAGTTACAGAGTAAAGTTTCCTCTACACTGTCCCCCCATCAAACACTCCCAGGACAGATGCAGCACGGGGTTAGATACAAAGTAAAGCTCCCTCTCTCACTCTCTCTCTCCATCTCCAGAAAATTGTTGTGAGGTTGAGTTGATGGAGGGTTGGTGGATGTGAGAATGTTTGATTGCGCTCAGTACCAGTACCCGGTTTTGAGTATCTCAGACTGTCTTCTGTCCCACAGAGAGGCAGCCAGGTTAGTGCTGCCCCAGGGCTAAAATCCCAACTGTACCCTGGTCTGTCTCTCATCAACCCACTGACCATCTCAGAGTGAGAGGCAGAGGGAGGGGGAGGGTGAGGGGCAGAGGGAGAGGGAGGGGGAGGGGCAGAGGGAGGGTGAGGGGCAGAGGGAGGAGGGGAGGGGCAGAGGGAGGGGCAGAGGAAGGGGCAGGGGGAGGGTGAGGGACATAGTGAGGGGGACGGGCAGAGTGAGGGGGAGGGACATAGTGAGGAGGAGGGGCAGAGGGAGGGGCAGAGCGAGGGACAGAGCGAAGGGGAAGGTGAGGGGCAGAGGGAGAGGGAGGGTGAGGGGCAGAGTGAGGGGGAGGGACAGAGCGAGGGGCAGGGTGAGGATAGAGTGAGGGGCAGAGCGAGGGGCAGAGTGAGGGCGAGGGGCAGAGTGTGGGCGAGGGGCAGGGCGAGGGGCAGGGCGAGGGGCAGGGTGAGGGGCAGAGTGTGGGCGAGGGGCAGGGCGAGGGGCAGGGCGAGAGGCAGGGTGAGGGGCAGAGTGTGGGCGAGGGGCAGGGCGAGGGGCAGAGTGTGGGTGAGGGGCAGGGCGAGGGGCAGGGCGAGGGGCAGGGCGAGAATAGAGCGAGGGGCAGAGTGCGGGCGAGGGGCAGGGCGAGGGGCAGGGCGAGGGGCAGGGCGAGGGACAGGGCGAGGGGCAGAGTGCGGACGAGGGGCAGGGCGAGGGGCAGGGCGAGGGGCAGGGCGAGGGGCAGGGCGAGGGACAGGGCGAGGGGCAGAGTGCGGGCGAGGGGCAGAGTGAGGAGCAGGGCGAGGGGCAGAGCGAGGGACAGGGCGAGGGACAGGGCGAGGGGCAGAGTGCGGGCGAGGGGCAGGGCGAGGGGCAGGGCGAGGGACAGGGCGAGGGACAGGGCGAGGGGCAGAGTGCGGGCAGGGGCAGAGTGAGGAGCAGGGCGAGGGGCAGAGCGAGGGGGAAGGGCAGAGCGAGGGGCAGAGTGAGGATAGAGCGAGGGGCAGAGCGAGGGGCAGAGTGAGGAGCAGGGCGAGGGGCAGAGTGCGGGCGAGGGGCAGGGCGAGGGGCAGAGTGAGGAGCAGGGCGAGGGGCAGGGCGAGGGGCAGAGTGAGGAGCAGGGCGAGGGGCAGAGTGAGGAGCAGGGCGAGGGGCAGAGTGAGGAGCAGGGCGAGGGGCAGAGTGAGGAGCAGGGCGAGGGGCAGAGTGTGGGCGAGGGGCAGGGCACTGACATGTGGAGGGTTACTGAGTTTGTTACGAGAGGGTGAGCTGTGGGCGGCACAATTCCATCGACATGACACAAGCTACTGTTCAGTTTCTGTAGCTGTCAACAAGGGAATGTGAATGTGCCACTCGGTGCAAACTACTGTCCACAAACCAGCCGCCCGTCACCCACAACAAGCTGAATACAAACAGTAATGGAGGCCGATGTTCCAAACCAGGCTAACGGCACCCCCCCCCCCGGTACTGGCTCTTTCTGCTCGAGCTCCTGTCTCACTTTAATATATTCCCATCACAGTTATCCTGTTCCCTTTGTCACCAGGAGGGACAGGAAGTAAATCCCAGAGTCTGACCTTCACCCCAAACCTTACTCTGGGTTTACTGTCCAGCACCCTGAGTGAGACAGGGCGCTCAGTGTGTGAGCAGAGAGCCTGGAACCCCAGGGGGGGCAGTGACTGAGCCCCGGATTTAACCCCAGCCCCTCACACCGCACCCCCCCTGGGCTCACTCCCCCCTCCCCCGACTCACTCCCCCTGACTCCCTCCCCCTCCCCCCGACTCACTCCCCCTCCCCCCGGGGACTCCAGCCCAGACTTCAACCACCGGGGCAATAGGTATTGAGATAAGAACGTAAGAACTAGGAGCAGGAGTAGGCCATCTGGCCCCTCGAGTCTGCTCCGCCATTCAATAAGATCATGACTGATCTTTTTGTGGACTCAGCTCCACTTACCCGCCCGCTCACCCTTAATTCCTTTACTGTTCAAAAATGTATCTATCCTTGCCTTAAAAACATTCAATGAGGTAGCCTCAACTGCTTCACTGGGCAGGGAATTCCACAGATTCACAACCCTTTGTGTGAAGAAGTTCCTCCTCAACTCAGTCCTAAATCTGCTTCCCCTTATTTTGAGGCCATGCCCCCTAATTCTAGTTTCACCCGCCAGTGGAAACAACTTCCCTACTTCTATCTTATCTATTCCCTTCATAATCTTATATGTTTCTATAAGATCCCCCCTAATTCTTCTGAATTCCAATGAGTACAGCCCAGTCTACTCAGTCTCTCCTCATAAGCCAACCCTCTCAACTCTGGAATCAACCTAGTGAATCTCCTCTGCACCCCCTCCAGTGCCAATATATCCTTTCTCAAGTAAGGAGACCAAAACTGTACACAGTACTCCAGGTGTGGCCTCACCAGCACCTTATACAGCTGCAGCATAATCTCGCTGTTTTTAAACTCCATCCCTCTGGCAATAAAGGACAAAATTCCATTTGCCTTCTTAATTACCTGCTGCACCTGCAAACCAACTCCTTGAGATTCCCGCACAAGGACACCCAGGTCCCTCTGCACAGCAGCATACTTCAATTTTTTTACCATTTAAACAATAGTCCATTTTGCTGGTATTCCTACCAAAATGGATGACCTCGCATTCACCAACATTGTACTCCATCTGCCAGACCCTCACCCACTCACTTAGATTATCTATATCCCTTTGCAGACTTTCAGCATCCTCTGCACACTTTGCTCTGCCACCCATCTTAGTGTCATCTGTGAATTTTGACACACTACACTTGGTCCCCAACTCCAAATCATCTATGTAAATCGTAAACAATTGCAGTCCCAACACTGATCCCTGAGGCACACCACTAGTCACAGATCGCCAACCAGAAAAACACCCATTTACCCCCACTCTCTGCTTTCTGTTAGTTAACCAATCCTCTATCCACGCTAATACATCACCCGTAACACCGTGCACCTTTATCTTATGTAGCAGTCTTTGGTGCGGCACCTTGTCAAATGCCTTCTGGAAATCCAGATACACCACATCCCAGGACACTAAGGGGCAATTTTAGCATGGCCAATCAACCTAACCCGCACATCTTTGGACTGTGGGAGGAAACCGGAGCACCCGAAGGGACCCATGCAGACATGAGGAGAACGTGCAAACTCCACACAGACAGTGACCCAAGCCAGGAATCGAACCCGGGTCCCTGGAGCTGTGAAGCAGCAATGCTAACCACTGTGCCACTGTGCCGCGCTTCGCGTTTGGATTATTCCATTCGCGTTTGGATTATTTTGTACAGTCTGTTGGTGACATTTCATGATCTATGGACCTCCACTGTGTCTACCTTCTCTCCAGTTCACTCAGTTCCATCCGTGAGGGCCCAGAGTGGAAGAAACTTTACGGCTTCAGAACCATTTGCGACAGCTTTCCTCATTCCCGCCATCTGGAATACTCGATTATTTTCCGCTCTCACCGACACCTGCATCAATTGCCACTATATTCACTTCATTAGTAAATTTGGACACCAGCCGTTCTATCTCACTGTCCCTGAACTTTATATTTCTGTATAGCTTGAGATTTATCCACCTTTATCCAATCATCTTTAACTTTGCTAACTCCCACTGGGATACAGTTCCTGAAGGTGCTGACTCCCACTGGGATACAGTTCCTGAAGGTGCTGACTCTCACTGGGGGACAGTTCCTGAAGGTGCTGACTCTCACTGGGATACAGTTCCTGAAGGTGCTGACTCTCACTGGGGGACAGTTCCTGAAGGTGCTGACTCTCACTGGGGGACAGTTCCTGAAGGTGCTGACTCTCACTGGGATACAGTTCCTGAAGGTGCTGACTCTCACTGGGGGACAGTTCCTGAAGGTGCTGACTCTCACTGGGATACAGTTCCTGAAGGTGCTGACTCTCACTGGGATACAGTTCCTGAAGGTGCTGACTCTCACTGGGATACAGTTCCTGAAGGTGCTGACTCTCACTGGGATACAGTTCCTGAAGGTGCTGACTCTCACTGGGATACAGTTCCTGAAGGTGCTGACTCTCACTGGAGAAACTTTTTATAGTTTTCACAATATACTTAATTACCCACAGTGAACTGAGCTATTTGTTATTGGAATTCACTTGGGTTTTTGACTCTTTTCAGCCCTCTGGTTTCGGAGACAGACAGTGCCTCCTCCACACTAACCCAGACTGTCCCTCGGAGACAGTGAGTGAAGCCCCTGTGACCGTGCCAGTCTGTGGTCAGTGTGGAGATGGGATAATTCAGTGGGTGGCATCTGTTTGCAATCAGATACAGAGACTCAGAGCAATTTAACCAATCTCCAACAAGCTGCAACAGTGTCAATTGGAGAGGACTGCAGAGAGGAGACAAGCGAAAGGAATGTGTTTGGATGTGTCATTCCTGTGGGATAAAAACTGGAAGCATCATTAACCCTCAGAAACATTCCCCCCTTCCTGCCCATATAAACACCCACCCAGATACACACCCATCCAGATAAACACCCGCCCTGATACACACCCATCCAGATAAACACCCGCCCTGATACACACCCATCCAGATAAACACCCGCCCTGATACACACCCGCCCCGATACACACCCATCCAGATAAACACCCACCCAGATACACACCCGCCCCGATACACACCCACCCCGATACACGCCCACCCCGATACACACCCACCCCGATAAACACCCACCCAGATACACACCCGCCCCGATACACACCCATCCAGATAAACACCCACCCAGATACACACCCGCCCCGATACACGCCCGCCCCGATACACACCCGCCCCGATACACGCCCGCCCCGATACACGCCCGCCCCGATACACACCCGCCCAGATACACACCCGTCCAGATAAACACCCACCCAGATACACACCCATCCAGATAAACACCCACCCAGATACACACCCATCCAGATAAACACCCACCCAGATACACACCCGCCCCGACACACACCCATCCAGATAAACACCCACCCCGACACACACCCGCCCCGACACACACCCATCCAGATAAACACCCGCCCCGATACACACCCGCCCCGATACACACCCATCCAGATAAACACCCACCCAGATACACGCCCGCCCCGATACATGCCCGCCCCGATACACGCCCGCCCCGATACACGCCCGCCCAGATACACGCCCGCCCCGATACACGCCCGCCCCGATACACGCCCGCCCCGATACACGCCCGCCCCGATACACGCCCGCCCCGATACACGCCCGCCACGATACACGCCCGCACCGATACACGCCCGCCCCGATACACGCCCGCCCCGATACACGCCCGCCCCGATACACGCCCGCCCCGATACACGCCCGCCCCGATACACGCCCGTCCAGATACACGCCCGTCCAGATACACGCCCGCCCAGATACACGCCCGCCCCGATACACGCCCGCCCAGATACACGCCCGCCCAGATACACGACCGCCCCGATACACGCCCGCCCCGATACACGCCCGCCCCGATACACGCCCGCCCCGATACACGTCCGCCCCGATACACGCCCGCCCCGATACACGCCCGCCCCGATACACGCCCGCCCCGATACACGCCCGCCCCGATACACGCCCGCCCCGATACACGCCCGCCCCGATACACGCCCGCCCAGATACACGCCCGCCCAGATACACGACCGCCCCGATACACGCCCGCCCCGATACACGCCCGCCCCGATACACGCCCGCCCCGATACACGTCCGCCCCGATACACGCCCGCCCCGATACACGCCCGCCCCGATACACGCCCGCCCCGATACACGCCCGCCCCGATACACGCCCGCCCCGATACACGCCCGCCCCGATACACGCCCGCCCCGATACACGCCCGCCCCGATACACGCCCGCCCCGATACACGTCCGCCCCGATACACGTCCGCCCCGATACACGTCCGCCCCGATACACGTCCGCCCCGATACACGTCCGCCCCGATACACGTCCGCCCCGATACACACCCGCCCCGATACACACCCATCCAGATACACAGCCGCCCCGATACACACCCATCCAGATACACAGCCGCCCCGATACACAGCCGCCCCGATACACACCCATCCAGATAAACACCCACCCAGATACACAGCCGCCCCGATACACACCCGCCCCGATACACGCCCGCCCCGATACACGCCCGCCCCGACACACACCCGCCCAGATACACACCCGCCCCGATACACGCCCGCCCAGATACACGCCCGCCCCGATACACACCCGCCCTGATACACAGCCGCCCCGATACACAGCCGCCCCGATACACACCCGCCCAGATACACGCCCGCCCCGATACACACCCGCCCCGATACACACCCGCCCCGATACACACCCGCCCCGATACACAGCCGCCCCGATACACACCCGCCCAGATACACGCCCGCCCCGATACACACCTGCCCCGATACACACCCACACAGATACACAGCCGCCCCGATACACACCCGCCCAGATACACGCCCGCCCATATTTGATTTGATTTGATTTATTATTGTCACATGTTGGGATACAGTGCAAAATATTGTTTCTTGCGCGCTATACAGACAGAGCATACCGTTCATAGAGAAAGAAATGAGAGAGTGCAGAATGTAGTGTTACAGTAAACACCCGCCCAGATAAACACCAGCTCAGATAAACACCCAGCCCAATAAACACCCACCCAGATAAACACCCGGCCCAATAAACACCCGGCCCGTCCGGATAAAGCATAACAGGTTTGCGTTAGGGACTGCATGAATCCTGCTCTCTCCTCCTTCTCTGGGTCTGAATGTTGATATGAGCCAGCTGGTAATTCTGGCAATGCTCCAACGCATTTGCAGTAATTCCAACTATCCATGTCCAATATCCGTGAGATTTCAGAACAGGTTCAAATTCCCAAGACAGTCTCATCATCAGAACAGAATTCACTGACTGATTCTCCCAACTGTTTCATAGATTCCTAAAAATGTACAATGCCCCAACTGACCATTTGCCTTGACTTGTTGAAGTTGCTGTTAGACTTTCCTTCTGACTCTGTTCTTCAATTCCTGGATCCAAATCTTCCATGGGGAAGTATTTATTAAATCACATCTCTCCACTTCACTTCCACACTTTCACTCTTTCCTTTGACATTTGGAATCTGGTTTGTCAGTAACTATTTCACATTAATGGCTTTTTGTTCTGAGCTCCCTCACAAATAGTGACCATGAAACCATTGTCCATTGTCATGGAAACCCATCTGGTTCACTAATGCCACACCACGATGCGGTTAACTCTTAAACACTGAGTGATCTACTCAATTCAAGGGGTAATGCACAGTGGTTAGCGCTGCTGCCCCACACCCCCAGGGACCCAGGTTTAATTCCTGGCTTGGGTCACTGTCTGTGTGGAGTTTGCACGTTCTCCCCATGTCTGCGTGGGTTTCCTCCGGGTGCTCCGGTTTCCTCCCACAGTCTGAAAGACATGCTGGTTAGGGTGCATTGACCCGAACAGGTGCCGGACTGTGGTGACTAGGGGAATTTCACAGTAACTTCATTGCAGTGTTAATGTAAGCCTTGTAACTTGTGACTAATAAATAAACTTTGCTTTACTTTACTTTATTAGGGAGGGACAAATAAGTGGTGGCCAAGCCAGTGTTCTCCACATCCCATGAATGTATTAAAAATTGAAAGCTGGAAACTAGATGTATCTGTCTGAACCTGTGGAAGAATCTCACTCCAGGCAGCGACTCCTGTCAGGGTTAATGACTCCCTAACCCTTTCCAACCCACTGATCTATTCTACGTTTTGTGTTTTATTCATTTGTGGGACATGGGTGTCGCTGGCTGACCAGCATTTATTGCCCATCCCTAGTTTCCCTTGGCGGGCAGTTGAGAGTAAACCACATTGCTGTGGCTCTGGAGTCACATGTAGGCTGGGGTTGTTCTCCTTGGAAAGACGGAGAATGAGGGGAGATCTAATAGAGGTATACAAGATTATGAAGGGTATAGATAGGGTGAACAGTGGGAAGCTTTTTCCCAGGTCGGAGGTGACGATCACGAGGGGTCACGGGCTCAAGCTGAGAGGGGCGAAGTATAACTCAGACATCAGAGGGACGTTTTTTACACAGAGGGTGGTGGGGGCCTGGAATGCGCTGTCAAGTAAGGTGGTGGAGGCAGGCACGCTGACATCGTTTAAGACTTACCTGGATAGTCACATGAGCAGCCTGGGAATGGAGGGATACAAACGATTGGTCCAGTTGGACCAAGGAGCGGCACAGGCTTGGAGGGCCGAAGGGCCTGTTTCCTGTGCTGTACTGTTCTTTGTTCTTTGTTCTCTTTGTTTAGGCCAGACCGGGTAAGGACGGCAGATTTCCTTCCCTAAAGGACATTAGTGAACCAGATGGGTTTTTACAACAATCGACAATGGTTTCATGGTCATCAGTAGATTCTTAATTCCAGATATTTTGTATTGAATTCAAATTCCACCGTCTGCCGTGGCGGGATTCGAACTCGGGTCCCCAGCTGAGTTTATGGACTAATAGTCTAGCGATAATTCCACTAGGCCATCGCCTTCCCTGTACCAGATAAACAGGGGATGGCACATTGTGGAGTCTATGATCCACAAACGACACAAGGCACAGAGCGAGCTCATTGCTCTCTCCCCTTTCTGAGTCGCTCGAAGGAACATCCATCATTCTCCCTTATTCTCTGTGGAATATCACTACCTTTCCTCTCCGATTGGCTCAGTTTCAGGTGGTTAAGAACATCAACAAAGAGAAATGATGGGTAAAGATGAAAGGAGAACCAGAGACAGGATCACAGAGGCAGAAAGCAGGAAAGAAACTTCCCAGTTTAGCCAGGTTTCAAAAACCCTGAAACCTCAGCTATTGGAAGACAGGAAGTTGTGAGAACTCAACTCTGAAAATGAACCACTGACCTCTGGTGGACTAACTAGGCTTGAACATTTACCCACAGCAACTCACAGCGAATGCCAATTCATCCTGGAGACTCTGCTGTTAGTGAATTGGTCTGGGGTCAGAGAGAAACACCATTAACAGCGACCACATGTTTAACTCTTGTTAAATTGCCAATCAAAGTGAAGGGTTGTTGCTGGAAAAACATCCCCAACATCATCCCCATCAAACACTCCCAGGACAGGTACAGCATGGGGTTAGATAGAGAGTAAAGCTCCCTCTACACTGTCCCCATCAAACACTCCCAGGACAGGTACAGCATGGGGTTAGATAGAGAGTAAAGCTCCCTCTACACTGTCCCCATCAAACACCCCCAGGACAGGTACAGCACGGGGTTAGATACAGAGTAAAGCTCCCTCCACACCGTCCCCATCAAACACTTCCAGGACAGGTACAGCACGGGGTTAGATACAGAGTAAAGCTCCCTCTACACTGTCCCCATCAAACACTCCCAGGACAGGTACAGCATGGGGTTAGATAGAGAGTAAAGCTCCCTCTACACTGTCCCCATCAAACACTCCCAGGACAGGTACAGCACGGGGTTAGATACAGAGTAAAGCTCCCTCCACACCGTCCCCATCAAACACTTCCAGGACAGGTACAGCACGGGGTTAGATACAGAGTAAAGCTCTCTCTACACTGTCCCCCATCAAACACTCCCAGGACAGGTACAGCATGGGGTTAGATACAGAGTAAAGCTCCCTCTACACTGTCCTCATCAAACACTCCCAGGACAGGTACAGCACGGGATTAGATACAGAGTAAAGCTCCCTCCACACTGTCCCCATCAAACACTTCCAGGACAGGTACAGCACAGGGTTAGATACAGAGTAAAGCTCTCTTTACACTGTCTCCATCAAACATTCTCAGGACAGGTACAGCACGGGGTTAGATACAGAGTAAAGCTCCCTCTACACTGTCCCCATCAAACACTCCCAGGACAGGTACAGCATGGGGTTAAATACAGAGTAAAGCTTTGATTTGATTTTGATTTGATTTATTATTGTCACATGTATTAACATACAGTGAAAAGTATTGTTTCTTGCACGCTATACAGACAAAGCATACCGTTCATAGAGAAGGTAACGAGAAAGTGCAGAATGTAGTGTTACAGTCATAGCTAGGGTGTAGAGAAAGATCAGCTTAATGCAAGGTAGGTCCATTCAAAAGTTTGACAGCAGCAGGGAAGAAGCTGTTCTTGAGTCGGTTGGTACGTGACCTCAGACTTTTGTATCTTTTTCCTGAAGGAAGAAGGTGGAAGAGAGAATGTCCGGGGTGTGTGGGGTCCTTAATTATGCTGGCTGCTTTGCCGAGGCAGCGGGAAGTGTAGACAGAGTCAATGGATGGGAGGCTGGTTTGTGTGATGGATTGGGCTACATTCACGACCTTTTGTAGTTTCTTGCGGTCTTGGGCAGAGCAGGAGCCAAACCAAGCTGCGATACAACCAGAAAGAATGCTTTCTGTGGGGCATCTGTAAAAGTTGGAGAGAGTCAGAGCTGACATGCCAAATTTCCTTAGTCTTCTGAGAAAGTAGAGGTGTTGGTGAGCTTTCTTAATTATAGTGTCGGCACGGGAGGACCAGGACACGTTGTTGGTGATCTAGACACCTAAAAACTTGAAGCTCTCGACCCTTTCTACTTCATCCCCGTTGATGTAGACAGGGGCATGTTCTCCTTTACGCTTCCTGAAGTCGATAACAATCTCCTGCATTTTGTTGACATTGAGGGAGAGATTATTGTTGCTGCACCAGTTCACCAGATTCTCTATCTCATTCCTGTACTCTGTCTCGTCATTGTTTGAGATCCGACCCACTACAGTGATGTCGTCAGCAAACTTGAAAATTGAATTGGAGGGGAATTTGGCCACACAGTCATAGGTGTATAAGGAGTATAGTAGGGGGTTGAGAACACAGACTTATGGGGCACCGGTGTTGAGGATGATTGTGGAGGAGGTATCATTGCCTATCCTTACTGATTGTGCTCTGTGAGTTAGGAAGTTCAGGATCCAGTCGCAGAGGGAGGTGTCGAGGCCCAGGCCATGGAAGTTTGGAGATGAGTTTTGGGGGAATAGTAGTGTTGAAGGCTGAGCTGTAGTCAATAAATAGGAGTCTGACATAGGTGTCCTTGTTATCTAGGTGTTTCAGGGTTGGGTGCAAGGCCAGGGAAATGGCGATTGATGAGGATCTGTTGCGGTGGTAGGCAAACTGTAGTGGATCCAGAGAGTCCAGGAGGCTGGAATTGATTTGTGCCATGATTAACCTTTCGAAGCACTTCATAATGATGGATGTCAGAGTCACTGGCTAAGAGTCATTAAGGCACGCTGCTTGGCTTTTCTGAGGTACGGGATGATGGTCGTCTTCTTGAAGCAGATAGGGAACTCAGATTGTTGTAAAGAGAGGTTGAAGATGTCTGTGAATACCCCCGCCAGCTGATCCACGCAGGATCTGAGTGCTCGTCCGGGTACCCCATCCGGGCCAGTCGCTTTCCGTGTGTGTCTCCCTCTACACTGTCCCCATCAAACACTTCCAGGACAGGTGCAGCACGGGGTTAGATACAGAGTAAAGCTCCCTCTACACTGTCCCCCATCAAACACTCTCAGGACAGGTACAGCACGGGGTTAGATACAGAGTAAAGCTCCCTCTACACTGTCCCCCATCAAACACTCCCAGGACAGGTACAGCACGGGGTTAGATACAGAGTAAAGCTCTCTCTACACTGTCCCCCATCAAACACTCCCAGGACAGGTACAGCATGGGGTTAGATACAGAGTAAAGCTCCCTCTACACTGTCCCCATCAAACACTCCCAGGACAGGTACAGCATGGGATTAGATACAGAGTAAAGCTCCCTCCACACTGTCCCATCAAACACTCCCAGGACAGGTACAGCACGCGGTTAGATACAGAGTAAAGCTCCCTCTATACTATCCCCATCAAACACTCCCAGGACAGGTACAGCATGGGGTTAGATACAGAGTAAAGCTCCCTCTACACTGTCCCCATCAAACACTCCCAGGACAGGTACAGCACGGGGTTAGATACCAGAGTAAAGCTCCCTCTGCACTATCACCCATCAAACACTTCCAGGACAGGTGCAGCATGGGGTTGGATACAGAGTAAAGCTCCCTCTACACTGTCCCCATCAAACACTCCTAGGACAGGTACAGCACGGGGTTAGATACAGAGTAAATCTCCCTCTACACTCTCCCCATCAAACACTCCCAGGACAGGTACAGCTCGGGGTTAGATACAGAGTAAAGCTCCCTCTACACTGTCCCCATCAAGCACTCCCAGGGCAGGCACAGCACGGGGTTAGATACAGAAAAAAGCTCCCTCTACACTGCCCCATCAAACACTCCCAGGGCAGGTACAGCACGGGGTTAGAGACAGAGTAAAGCTCCCTCTACACTGTCCCCATCAAACACAGTAAGAGTTTTAACAACACCAGGTTAAAGTCCAACAGGTTTATTTGGTAGCAAATGCCATTAGCTTTCGGAGCGCTGCCCCTTCGTCAGATGGAGTGGAAATTTGCTCTCAAACAGGGCACAGAGACACAAAATCAAGTTACAGAATACTGATTAGAATGCAAATCTCTACAGCCAACCAGTTCTTAAAGATGCAGACAATGTGAGTGGAGGAGGGAGTATTAAACACAGGTTAAAGAGATGTGCATTGTCTCCAGACAGGACAGCCAGCCAGTCCAGGAGGCAAGCTGTGGGGGTTACTGATAGTGTGACGTAAAGTCCAGTACTTCCCCAGAGTGGAGAAGCTACGGCATCTCCTCCGGAGCCTTCAACATGTCATTGATGAAGACGAACATCTCGCCAAGGCCATCCCCACACTCCCACTTCTTGCCTTCAAACAACCGCACAACCTCAAACAGACCATTGTCCGCAGCAAACTACCCAGCCTTCAGGAGAACAGTGACCACGACACCACACAACCCTGCCACAGCAACCTCTGCAAGACGTGCCGGATCATCGACACAGATGCCATAATCTCACGTGAGAACACCATCTACCAGGTACACGGTACCTACTGTTGCAACTCGGCCAACGTTGTCTACCTAATACGCTGCAGGAAAGGATGTCCCGAGGCATGGTACATTGGGGAAACCATGCAGACGCTACAACAACGGATGAATGAACACCGCTCGACAATCACCAGGCAAGACTGTTCTCTTCCTGTGGGGGAGCACTTCAGCAGTCACGGGCATTCAGCTTCTGATCTTCAGGTAAGCGTTCTCCAAGGCGGCCTTCACGACACACGACAGCGCAGAGTCGCTGAGCAGAAACTGATAGCCAAGTTCCGCACACATGAGGACGGCCTAAACCGGGATGTTGGGTTTATGTCACACTATCAGTAACCCCCACAGCTTGCCTCCTGGACTGGCTGGCTGTCCTGTCTGGAGACAATACACATCTCTTTAACCTGTGCTTAATGCTCCCTCCTCCACTCACATTGTCTGTATCTTTAAGACCTGGCTGGCTGTAGAGATTTGCATTCTAATCAGTATTCTGTAACTTGATTTTGTGTCTCTGTGCCCTATTTGAGAGCAAATTTCCACTCCATCTGACGAAGGAGCAGCGCTCCGAAAGCTAATGGTATTTGCTACCAAATAAACCTGTTGGACTTTAACCTGGTGTTGTTAAAACTCTTACTGTGTTTACCCCAGTCCAACCCCAGTCCAAGGGCGGCACGGTAGCACAGTGGTTAGCACTGCTGCTTCACAGCTCCAGGGACCTGGGTTCGAATCCCGGCTCGGGTCACTGTCTGTGTGGAGTTTGCACATTCTCCTCGTGTCTGCATGGGTTTCCTCCGGGTGCTCCAGTTTCCTCCCACAGTGCAAAGATGTGCGGGTTAGGTTGATTGGCCATGCTAAAATTGCCCCTTAGTGTCCTGGGATGAGTAGATTAGAGGGATTAGCGAGTAAAATATGTAGGGATATGGGGGTAGGGCCTGGGTGGGATTGTGGTCGGTGCAGACTCGATGGGCCGAATGGCCTCTTTCTGTACTGTAGGGTTTCTATGAACCCATCAAACACTCCCAGGACAGGTACAGCATGGGGTTAGACACAGAGTAAAGCTCCCTCTACACTGTCCCCATCAAACACTCCCTGAACAGGTACAGCATGGAGCTAGATACAGAGTAAAGCTCCCTGTACGCTGTCCCCATCAAACACTCCCAGGACAGGTACAGCACAGGGTTAGATACAGAGTAAAGCTCCCTCTACACTGTCCCCCATCAAACACTCCCCGAACAGGTACAGCATGGGGTTAGATACAGAGTAAAGCTCTCTCTACACTGTCCCCATCAAACACTTCCAGGACAGGTACAGCACGGGGTTAGATACAGAACAAAGAACAAAGAACAAAGAACAGTACAGCACAGGAAACAGGCCCTTCGGCCCTCCAAGCCTGTGCCGCTCCTTGGTCCAACTAGACCAATCGTTTGTATCCCTCCATTCCCAGGCTGCTCATGTGACTATCCAGGTAAGTCTTAAACGATGTCAGCGTACCTGCCTCCACCACCCTACTTGGCAGCGCATTCCAGGCCCCCACCACCCTCTGTGTAAAAAACATCCCTCTAATATCTGAGTTATACTTCGCCCCTCTCACCTTGAGCCCGTGACCCCTCGTGAACGTCACTTCTGATCTGGGAAAAAGCTTCCCACCGTTCACCCTATCTATCCCCTTCATAATCTTGTATACCTCTATTAGATCTCCCCTCATTCTCCGTCTTTCCAGGGAGAACAACCCCAGTTTACCCAATCTCTCCTCATAGCTAAGACCCTCCATACCAGGCAACATCCTGGTAAACCTTCTCTGCACTCTCTCTAACGCCTCCACGTCCTTCTGGTAGTGCGGCAACCAGAACTGGACGCAGTACTCCAAATGTGGCCTAACCAGCGTTCTATACAGCTGCATCATCAGACTCCAGCTTTTATACTCTATACCCCGTCCTATAAAGGCAAGCATACCATATGCCTTCTTTACCACCTTCTCCACCTGTGTTGCCACCTTCAAGGATTTGTGGACTTGCACACCTAGGTCCCTCTGTGTTTCTATACTCCTGATGACTCTGCCATTTATTGTATAACTCCTCCCTACATTATTTCTTCCAAAATGCATCACTTCGCATTTATCTGGATTAAACTCCATCTGCCACCTCTCCGCCCAATTTTCCAGCCTATCTATATCCTGCTGTATTGCCTGACAATGCTCTTCGCTATCCGCAAGTCCAGCCATCTTCGTGTCATCCGCAAACTTGCTGATTACACCAGTTACATCTTTTTCCAAATCATTTATATATATCACAAATAGCAGAGGTCCCAGTACAGAGCCCTGCGGAACACCACTGGTCACAGACCTCCAGCCGGAAAAAGACCCTTCGACCACTACCCTCTGTCTCCTATGGTCAAGCCAGTTCTCCACCCATCTAGCCACTTCTCCTTGTATCCCATGAGCCTTAACCTTCTTAACCAACCTGCCATGTGGGACTTTGCCAAATGCCTTACTGAAATCCATATAGACGACAATTTACAGAGTAAAGCTCCCTCTACACTCTCCCCATCAAACACTCACAGGACAGGTACAGCACGGGGTTAGCTGCCTCTGATGGATTGTCTGTGATTACACTCAGTTTGTGTCTCCCGGATTGTTTGGGAATGAACGAAGTTTTGCTGATTGGTGAGTTGTGGGAATGGGACACTCCTGAATCCCGGCTGTTGGAGCAGGAATGTTTCTGGATTTCTGCAGCGGGGAGATTGGAGTCTGAGCCACAGAGAAGCACCGGCTGCTGTTCAAACCCAGACACAGTCCCACAGCCCGGGACACAGTGTCCGCAAGGGGGGGCCTTGGCCGTCAGTGCCCGGGCTTGGGGAGGGGGAGGGGGAGAGGGAGGAGGGGGGAGAGCGGGGGGTTGTTGGGGAATGGGGGGCGGGGGGGGAAGTAGGTGGGGGATGGGGGTGAGGGTCTATACAGCAGTTGCAGTAGCGCAGGGCTGGATGGGGGATGTGGGTGGGGAGTGGGGGTGTGGGGATGGGGCGTGGCGAGTGGGTGTGTGGGGGTGGGGGTCTGTACAGCAGCTGCATTGGGGGGGGGGGGGGGGGGCGGGGAACAGGTTTGAGGAGGTGAATAAACTGCAGCAGAAGCAGACAGGAAGCAGAAAGCTGAGTGTTCAGGAGTGACCGGGACACAGAGACATTCAGAACTCAGACTGGGGCCTTGCACCGGGTGTGGGAGAGTCGGAAGTGAAAATGGTTGCAGGGAAACACCCTCATTCTGAAAGTACAGAGAGCAGGGTGATTTAACCAGGATCCAAAACAGAAACTGCTGTCACATCTCAACCGGTCTGACAGCAGCTGTGGGGAGTGAATAGAGATAATTCTGCCCAACCCTGCCCCAAATCTGCCCCAACCCTGCCCCAAATCTGCCCCAACTCTGCCCCAACCCTGCCCCAATTCTGCCCCAACCCTGCCCCAAATCTGCCCCAACCCTGCCCCAAATCTGCCCCAATTCTGCCCCAACCCTGCCCCAAATCTGCCCCAACCCTGCCCCAAATCTGCCCCAACCCTGCCCCAATTCTGCCCCAACCCTGCCCCAATTCTGCCCCAACCCTGCCCCAAATCTGCCCCAACCCTGCCCCAATTCTGCCCCAACCCTGCCCCAAATCTGTCCCAACCCTGCCCCAAATCTGTCCCAACCCTGCCCCAAATTTGCCCCAACCCTGCCCCAAATCTGCCCCAACCCTGCCCCAAATCTGCCCCAATTCTGCCCCAACCCTGCCCCAAATCTGCCCCAATTCTGCCCCAAATCTGCCCCAATTCTGCCCCAACCCTGCCCCAAATCTGCCCCAACCCTGCCCCAACCCTGCCCCAATTCTGCCCCAACCCTGCCCCAATTCTGCCCCAACCCTGCCCCAAATCTGCCCCAACCCTGCCCCAAATCTGCCCCAATTCTGCCCCAACCCTGCCCCAATTCTGCCCCAACCCTGCCCCAACCCTGCCCCAATTCTGCCCCAACCCTGCCCCAAATCTGCCCCAACCCTGCCCCAATTCTGCCCCAACCCTGCCCCAAATCTGCCCCAACCCTGCCCCAAATCTGTCCCAACCCTGCCCCAAATCTGTCCCATCCCTGCCCCAAATCTGCCCCAATTCTGCCCCAACCCTGCCCCAAATCTGCCCCAACCCTGCCCCAAATCTGCCCCAATTCTGCCCCAACCCTGCCCCAAATCAGCCCCAACCCTGCCCCAAATCTGCCCCAATTCTGCCCCAAATCTGCCCCAATTCTGCCCCAACCCTGCCCCAAATCTGCCCCAATTCTGCCCCAACCCTGCCCCAATTCTGCCCCAAATCTACTCCAATTCTGTCCACCTGACGAAGCTATCAGGCCTGCTGAAATTTTCCAGCGTTTTCTCTTTTGGTTTCAGATTCCAGCATCCGCAGTAGTTCGCTTTTATTTATGTGTGAATGGGTCCCAGGATTCCGGGTGTTCGATGTCCCTCAGTCGGACACAGCATTTTCCAAATTCCAGTGGATATTTTGTCGGAAACGCTTCCTTGATGTTTGCCTCAGGGACCCCAAGCCGTGACCCCCTGAGGAGTGACCCCAACTGTGACTTTGTTCTGGATAAACTGAAAGGAAAAGGATGGGAATGCGGGAGCCTGTTCAAGGTGCAGTCAAAGTCATTCCCACAAGGAATGGGACACACGATGACAGAGCTCCCTGGATAATCACAGAGGTAGCGAGCGAGTTGAAGGGTGTGGATCAGAGATGTCAGGTCGATTATGCAACTGAGAACCGGACTGGACACGGAAAGTTCAGTGCGGAAGGAAAAGCAGCAAAGTGTCCACACTGACACCTGACTCAAAGGAAATTCCCACTGTTCCAATGTATTGAAATAGTCACTGGAAATGTGGGGCTGATGGAGCTGGGCTAAAATACAATAAATACATTGCACTTGTCTTTACAAAAGCAACAAGATTCTGCCAACCTTATTATGGATTGGGAGGTAGTTTGAGACATTAGATAAGCTAAAAGTCGGCCAAGAGAAGGTACGAAAAATACTTTACTCAAAGTTAATCATAGACTCATACAATCATACAGCGCAGAAGGGGCCCATCGAATCCGCACCGACACATTAGAAACACCTGAATTCCCACCTAATCCCACTTGCCAGCACTTGGCCCATAGCCCTGAATGTTATGATGTGCCAAGTGTTCATCCAGGTACTTTTTAAAGGATGTGAGGCATCCCACCTCCACCACCCTCCCAGGCAGCGCATTCCAGACCCTCACCGCCCTCTGGGTAAAAAGGTTTCTCTCACATCCCCCCTAAACCTCCTGCCCCTCACCTTGAACCTATGCCCCCTCGTCACGGACCCTTCAACTAAGGGGAACAGCTGCTCCTTATCCACTCTGTCCATGTCCCTCATGATCTTGTTCACCTCGATCAGGTCGCTCCTCAGTCTTCTCTGCTCCAACCAAAACAACCCAAGCCTATCCAATCTCTCTTCATAATTTAAATGTTCCATCCCAGGCAGCATCCTGGTGAATCTCCTCTGCACCCCTTCCAGTGCAATCACATTCTTCCGATAATGTGGTGACCAGAACTGCACACAGTGCTCCAGCTGTGGCCTCACCAAAGTTCTATACAACTCCAAAGTGACTTCCCTGCTTTTGTAATCTATACCTCGATTGATAAAGGCAAGTGTCCCATATGTCTTTTTCACCACCTTACTAACATGCCCTTCCACCTTCAGAGATCTATGGACAAACACACCAAGGTCCCTTTGTTCCAAAGAACTTCCTAGTGTCCTACCATTCATTGAATACTTTCTTGTCAAATTACCCTTTCCAAAGTATATCACCTCACACTTTTCAGGGTTAAATTCTATCTGTTGCTTAATTAATTAATCATCAGGACTGGATTAGATGCATCCGAGGATATTGAAGGAAGTACAGTAGAAATTGTGAGATAATGGGCTGGTGGTATTGTCGCTTGACTATTAATCCAGAAACTCAGCTAATGTTCTGGGGACCCGGGTTCGAATCCCGCCATGGCAGATGGTGGAATTTGAATTCAATAAAAAAAATATGGAATTAAGAATCTAGCGATGACCATGAAACCATTGTCGGAAAAACCCATCTGGTTCACTAATGTCCCTTAGGGAAGGAAATCTGCCGTCCTTACCCGGCCTGGCCTACATGTGAATCCAGAGCCACAGCAATGTGGTTGACTCTCAACTGCCCTCCAAAGGCAATTAGGGATGGGCAATAAATGCTGGCCAACCAGCAACGCCCGTCTGCAATGAATGTAAAAAGAAGATATTGGCCATGTTCTATTCCTCCTTCGATACAGGGGGAGTGTCAGAGGATTGAAGAATTTCAGTTTTTCTTTATATGATTGTGGTTTGGGAATGCAAATTACAAAATTTACAGATGGCACAGAATTGGGAAGTATGAAATGCGAGGAGGATGGAGTTCAAGGTTAGGAGGACATTGGCTGGTGGATGGTCAGAGACTGTGAGATGTAATAAATATTTTGGTAGGAAAAATGAGGAGAGACATTATCAACTAAAGGAAGGTATTTGTAAACGGGGTGCAGGAGCAGAGGGTGCTGGGGATATAGGCACAGAAATCATAGAATAGTATCCCGACAGTGCAGAAGGAGGCCATTCAGCCCATCGAGTCTGCACCGACCACAATCCCACCCAGGCCCTATTCCCGTAACCCCACACATTTACCCTGTCAATCCCCCTGACACTAGGGGCAATTTAGCATGGCCAATCAACCTAACCCGCACATCTTTGGAGTGTGGGAGGAAACTGGAGCACCCGGAGGAACCCCAGGCAGACACAGGAAAAACGTGCAGATTCTACACAGACAGTGACCCGAGGCCAGAATTGAACCTGGGGTCTCTGCACTGTGAGGCAGCAGCACTAACCACTGTGGCACCGTGCTACCCACATTGAAGGTGGCAGAGCAGTTTGAGAAAGCAGATAATGCAGCTGGGATCCTGAGCTTTACAAATGGAGGGATAGAGTAAAAAGACAAGGAAGCTATGATGACCCTTTATGATATGGAGCTGCCGGCGTTGGACTGGGGTAAACACAGTAAGAAGTTTAACAACACCAGGTTAAAGACCAACAGGTTTATTTGGTAGCAAAAGCCACACAAGCTTTCGGAGCCTTAAGCCCCTTCTTCAGGTGAGTGGGAATTCTGTTCACAAACAGGGCATATAAAGACACAAACTCAATTTACAGAATAATGGTTGGAATGCGAATACTTACAACTAATCAAGTCTTTAAGATACAAACAATGTGAGTGGAGAGAGCATCAAGACAGGCTAAAGAGATGTGTATTGTCTCCAGACAGGACAGCCAGTGAGACTCTGCAGGTCCAGGCAAGCTGTGGGGATTACAAATAGTGTGACATGAACCCAATATCCCAGTTGAGGACGTCCTCATGTGTGCGGAACTTGGCTATCAGTTTCTGCTCAGCGACTCTGCGCCGTCGTGTGTCGCGACCCCGAGGAGACCCTTTATGAAACATTGGTTCAGTCTCAACTAGAGCATTGTGTCCAATTCTGAACACTATCCATTAGGAAAGATGTGAAGGCATCAGAGAGGTTGCAGTAAAGATTCACAACATGGTTCTAGGGATGCGGAAGTTCAGTTACATAGATAGGTTGAAGAAGCTAAGGAGTGTCTTTCTCAGAGAAGAGAAAGTTGAGAGGAGATTTGATAAAATCATGGGGGATCGGGACAGAGTGGAGAGGGAGAAGCTGTTCCCATTGGGGGGAGAATTGAGAATGAGTGGGGACAGGTTTGAAGTGATTGGTAAAAGGAGTGATGGAGACACGAGGAGAAACTGGGATCCGGAATGTGCTGCCGGAGAGTGTGGTTAGGGTTAGCATTTCAGTGGGGGCTTTCGAAAGGGAATTGGATTATTATTTGATAATGAGAACGTGCAGGATGGAGTTACTCTTACAGAGAGGGCCAGCATGGAAACAATGGGCTGAATGGTCTCCTGCTGGAACCAATCAGGAAGGGGGAAAAGGCTGGAAAATCTCTGGAGAGAGAAAGCGAATGTTCCAAAACCAGTAACTCTCTGCCTCTGGGTCTGTTTCATTCCGGGTTTATTTATTTCTGGGATTTTCCAGGATGTTCTGTTTTTATCTCAGATTTCCGGAAGCTGCAGAAGTTCATTCCGCTTTCGGGGGCGGGGTCTCTGACGTAACTCCCAATGACGCTTCAAATATGGGTGGGGCTCGTCCGTGATTGGCTGACGGTGACGTCAGGCGCTCTATAAAGCCCGGAGCCGCGTTTCCCGGCGACAGAAATCGATACGACACAGAGACTACAACATAGAGACACACAGCACCGAGAGGGAGACAGAGAGGCTACAACACTGAGATACCGAGACACAGCATCGATACACAGACAGCACAGAGAGACACCGAGAGAGGATACAACAGCAGCATGGATACCCTGAGACAGCACTGAGAGAGATACAGAGACAGGATACAACACGGAGATACACCGAGAGATACAGCACCGAGACAGAGAGGATGCAACACACATACCGAGACAGCACAGAGAGATACAGAGACAACACTGAGACAGAGAGGATACAATATCGACACTGAGACAGCACTGAGATGCACCGAGACACCATGGACCGCACCGGGAACCCGCGGCCCCAAACCATCGCCTTCTGGAACTCGCTGGAAAGCGGCTGACACACAGGTACCCCAGAAAGGGAGCGCTGGCACGGGCTGGAGGGGCCGAATGGCCTCTGGGAAGAGGAGGACATCATCTGTGTCGGGCTGGGGGTCTGTTGGGGTGGGGGGTGGATGGGGTCTGTTAGGGTGGGGGGTGGATGGGGGTCTGTTAGGGTGGGGGGTGGATGGGGGTCTGTTAGGGTGGGGGGTGGATGGGGGTCTGTTAGGGTGGGGGGTGGATGGGGGTCTGTTAGGGTGGGGGGTGGATGGGGTCTGTGTTGGGCTGAGGGGTGGAGAGGGTCTGTAGGGGTGTGTGTGTGTTGGGTTGGGGGTGGAGGGGGTCTGTCAGGGTGGGGTGTGGATCTGTGTTGGGCTGGGGGGTGGAGGCGGTCTCTGCGTGGGGTCTGTGTTGGGCTGGGGGGTGGAGGGGGTCTCTGGGTGGGGTCTGTGTTGGACTGGCGGGTGGAGGGGAGTCTGTCAGGGTGGGGACCTGTGTTTTGGGCTGGACTGATTGTTAAAGCTAATTTATTTCCTCCTCTCTGTTCCAGTTGGATCTCTTTGGGCTTTGCTGCTTTCAATGGCCCCACACTCCCCACGTTCAGTACCTTGCAGTGGCTGTGGCTCTCCAACGATGAGGGGCAATCTGCTACTTCCTTACTGCCCCTGGCAGACAGTGCCAGAAGTCAGCTCCAGTCATCCACAGTCCGGACCCAGCAGCAAGGACATGGCAGCTGTACAAGGCAGAGAGACTGACCTGCAGCTCTGGGACCTTTGGCCCCTGTCCCGGAGTGGGGTAGCTGCCCCCCTGCCCATTGGAGAGCCCTGGGGGGTGACTGAAGAAGACCAGATGGACACCGAGTCTGACTGTCAGGGACTGGAACCATTCACTCCATTGACCACCATGGAGCAGCCCAGCCAGTCATTGGAGCGGGAGGGTGAAGTGGCTCTTTCTGATTGGCTTACTGACCCTGAGGAAGATGATTCTGAGTCTGTTGATTGGTCCAGCAGTGATGAAGATGATTCAAATGATGGAAGTGAGGCCAATGACCTTTGGGACTCATTCTTCAACCATGACCCCTACAATCCCATGAATTTTTCAGCCTCCACTGGGCGCCAGTCTGTGGCCCAGAACAAAATGCCTGCTGAGAAAGATGACGACTCGAGCCAGCCTGAAACTGAAGACGACTCTGAAAATGATAAACTGAGGGGTTCATTTTTTCAAAGCACTGCTCCTGTTAACCCACTGGATTTCTCTGACCACACTGTGACTGGTGGAACCACTGACAAAGGAAGGAAGGATGATGTCAGAAGCACTGACCTGGAGGTAGCAACAGCAGTCAGACCCGCTCTGAAACACCTCGCGAGTGAAGACCACTCAACACCAACCGTGAAACCAGGGGCCTGTCAGTCTGATGGAAAGACCCACAAAAAGGTGAGGTTCAAGAATCACGGGGGCTTTTCAAAATTCCACCCGTGGTTTCTAATGAGTTATAATCCTGTCTTAGAACTGAGGCTGCAGCGAGGTATCCGTTTCCACAGCAGTTGTAGGAACTCCCCTGGGTGAATTCTGTGGCAGCCCCTCCCCCCACTGACAGAACTACCTGTGGAACAGAGCCCCTCACCCAATCCCAAGAGTAGGGGGAAGAGGCTGACTTTACAAGGTGATGGTCTGGGGTTAGCCTCAAAATAAATGGTCTGGGGTTAGCCTCAAAATAAAGGGGGGTCGGTTTAAGACAGAGTTGAGGAGGAACAACTTCTCCCAGAGGGTGGTGAATCTCTGGAATTCTCTGCCCACTGAGGTGGTGGAGGCTACCTCGCTGAATATGTTTAAAGCGCGGATGGATGGATTCCTGATCGGTAAGGGAATTAAGGGTTATGGGGATCAGGCGGGTAAGTGGTACTGATCCACGTCAGATCAGCCATGATCTTATTGAATGGCGGGGCAGGCTCGAGGGGCTAGATGGCCTACTCCTGCTCCTATTTCTTATGTTAGTGACTCACTGATCATGATGATGTAATATACTCAATGTTGGTGACTCACTGCATGATTTATTTTAAGCACTTCCTGTTGACGCTATCCTATGCTGGATAAAGTCACCAGGCTCTGATCATTATTAGCATGTCATCATTCCTTCACAGCCTGTGGCTGGGGTTCAGTCCTGGCAGAAACCGGGTTGATATAAAGTGACCATTTATCTCCTCCTCTTCCAGGTCCGATTCTCTCCTGTGGTAACGGTGCACCCAATGATTGCGTGGGCCTTTGCATATCGAGCTGCACGTAGGGGTCCATGGGAGCAGTGTGCACGAGACCGGAGCAGATTTCAGCGTCGCATTGCTGAGACGGAGAGTGTGATTGCCCCGTGTCTGGAACACAACCATCGGAATGCTGTATGGACAAAACTTGCTGCTGTTTAAACACTTCCACAAAACAATCAGGGAGAGCAACACCCAAGAGAAACAAGATATCTGCCTGTGAGGAAACAATTGTACCAAAGCGAAGAACAAAGAAAATTACAGCACAGGAACAGGCCCGTCAGCCCTCCAAGCCTGCACTGACCATGCTGCCCACAACTAAAACCCCCTACCCTTCCGGGGACCATATCCCTCTATTCCCATCCTATTCATGCATTTGTCAAGATGCCCCTTAAAACTCACTATCTTATCTGCTTCCACTACCTCCTGCGGCAGCAAGTTCCAGGCACCCACCACCCTCTGTATAAAAAACTTGCCTCGTACATCTTAAACTTTGCCCCTCACATCTTAAATCTGTGCCCCCTAGTAATTGATTGATCCACCCTGGGGGAAAAACTTCTGACTATCCACTGTGTCCATGCCCCTCAATCTTGTAGACTTCTATCAGGTCGCCCTCAACCTCTGTTGTTCCAGATGAGAACAAACCAGGTTTCTCCAACCCCTCCTCGTAGCTAATGCCCTCCATACCAGGCAACATCCTGGTACATCTTTTCTGTACCCTCTCCAAAGCCTCCACATCCTTCTGGTGGTGTGGTGACCAGAATTGAACACTATATTCCAAGTGCGGCCTAACTAAAGCTCTATAAAGCTGCAACATGACTTACCAATTTTTAAACCATTCTGTATCCATCTTGTCAACTCACCTCTGATCCTGTGCAACTTCACCTTCTGTTCTAGTCTGCCATGAGGGACCTTGTCAAAAGCCTTACTGAAGTCCATGTAGACAACATCCACTGCCCTACCCTCAATCATCTTTGTTACTTCCTTGAAACTTGGTCACGTTAGTGAGACATGACCTCCCCTTCACAACCATGTTGCCTCTTGCTAATGTGTTCAGTTAACCTGCTAATGGAGCAGTGAAAGAGTCTTTACAATGCAAAAAAATTTATATTGTACTTTTTATTTATTTGTTCAGAAGCTGTTTTAATTTATCTAGGTCAGATTGTGATCATAGCTTCCCAAGTTCACTCTGGACAATATGGAGTTTGTATATTTAGTTTTGTACTTTTTTCCTCAATAAATGTTTTTTATGCTTTAAGCTTCTCGCGACACATTCTGCCAATTGTCTGAAGTAAAATAAGAGTTATCAGAGTGGGAATCTATAGGGGGGGGGCGGGGGAGAGCTGGATGAGTTCTGCTTCCTGATTTTTACCTACTATGCTGAGATTGGCTAATGTTTAACTATTTCCACATTCTAGTGATAATCACTGATGCCCAGTCTCTCTCGACATTTTACTAATGTTCATTAATCAAAATACACGATTCTCAGCCTTGCAATAAAATGCTAATAAGGTGCATTTTTAAAATTTCAGATTCTGCGCAGCCAGGTCCCTCCAGAGGAGACAGCCAAACTCTTTTAGCAGAATTCCCTGCAGTTTCCATCATTTGAGTACAGGTTTTAAATTAGTTTGCAAAATATTACAGAGTAAAGCAGACAGGAAGCCAGTCATAGCAAAAATCAGTCAAAGCTGGTTACACTGATTTAGTTCCAGCTCACTGTCCACAATTAAATTACGTGAAGACTGTCATTTAACCAAGCTGGTGTCACGGTGGTCCCCGAACAACTTGTTCATGTACATTAGGGGCTTAAACCCTAGCATGGCGAACAATTGCCTCCAATGCTACTGCTAGCCTTTTCCCTATTCACTAGCAGTTTAGAAAGCTAAGCACTCATTCGGGGGGGGGGAGAGACACAGGGAACTCAGAGGGGTGGGGGTGGGTGTGTGATCCAATATTCACACTATTTAATTGGCTCACAAACTCAAATTCCTTTAAAAGAATGTAGACGCTGATTAGTCAGACGCTGATCCTGTTGTGGTTACTGGGAGGGGGGAGCCACTTCTGCCCCTTTCTCTCCAGGGGCTGTATCGTGGGCGGGGGGCACTGGTTCAGCACGGCTGGGTGCCCGTTCCGCTGTCTCTACCTCGGGCTGGACCTGGGCTGGTTCATTGGCTGGAGCTCGTGCGTCTGAAAGAGCCAGAAAAATAACAAGTTAACCAAAGACAAACACTCAACTTCCCCACTGAGGGGAGCAGGAGCAGGAAACCTCACCCCGAGGCGTCAGCTTCCTCCTCGACTGTCCCTCAATCAGATAAAAATTCAAGTTTGTTTACTTATTAGTCACAAGTAAGGCTTACATTAACACTGCAATGAAGTTACTGTGAAAATCCCCAAGTGGGTACACGGAGGGAGAATTTAGCACGGCCAATGCACCCCTAACCAGCACATCTTTGGGCTGTCGGAGGAAACCCATGATGTGGAGATGCCGGCGTTGGACTGGGGTGAACACAGTAAGAAGTTTAACAACACCAGGTTAAAGTCCAACAGGTTTATTTGGTAGCAAATACCATTAGCTTTCGGAGCGCTGCTCCTTTGTCAGATGGAGTGGAAATCTGCTCTCAAACAGGGCACAGAAACCCACGCAGACATGGGGAGAACGTGTAGACTCCACACAGACAGTGACCCAAGCCGGGAATCGAACCCGGGTCCCTGGTGTCAGGCACGGAATGACAGAGCCGGTTTGGAACGATTTGTGTCTTGATGCTTGGGAAGATGGCGCAAGAAGATCTCTGCACAGTAACCCTTGTACCTTCATTCTCTGCAGCTGTACAACATACAAATAGGAGCAGATTGAGGCCATTCGGCCCCTCGAGCCTGCTCCTTACTCAATAAGATCATGTTTCAAATTCCACGTTTCCATCTTCCTGTCAATTCCTTTGCCAACAAGAATCTATTTCTGCCACAAAACCAACGGCTCCACCTGGCAGAGCCTCTGTAGCTGCTGCCCCCACTCAGACATTGACCCCACTCGGACATTTCCCTCACTCCCACCCCCTCGCCTGACTCCTTACCTGCACCTGCCTCTGGGGGCTGGAACTTCAGTTCTCCTCCAGGACCAGATGGGGGGGCTTCACCTTTCTGTTGGGATTTTTTCTGCTGCATTTGCAGCACGGCCTGGGGGGTCCAGAGCAGCAGAGAGGGGTTTGGTAGAATAAATCCAAAACTGTCACAGCTTCCCCAGTACGGCAATCCACTCCCCATTCAGAGATTCCCCAAGCTGACCATTGCCTGATGCCGTTCGGATTCAGAGTCCGAGGCCCAACACAGTTCACACCAAGTCAGCTGATTTCACCCGGATCAGCTGTGGTCTTCCCATTGGCCTCAGGATCTTGGGGTTGGGGGGTGGGGGTGGGGGGGGGGGGGAAAGAGGGGGCTGCAAGGGGAGGTAGGGGCTGCTGGGGTTACATTCCCTGTCACTGATATCTAGTGGCATCTAGTCATGGGGGGACAGCACAGAGAGTGATGCCCCAACTGTTGAATTGCCAACTGCCCTTCGCTGTCACACAGCCTGGGTACTCAAATTCAGCACAGGGGACAGGACGGAGCTGAGGGAATGGGGGGGGGGGGCGAGGGAGAGGGAATGGGGGGGGGGCGAGGGAGGGGGAATGGGGGGGGGGGGCGAGGGAGGGGGAATGGGGGGGGGGGGCGAGGGAGGGGGAATGGGGGGGGGGGGCGAGGGAGGGGGAATGGGGGGGGGGGCGAGGGAGAGGGAATGGGGGGGGGGCGAGGGAGGGGGAATGGGGGGGGGGGGGGCGAGGGAGGGGGAATGGGGGGGGGGCGAGGGAGGGGGAATGGGGGGGGGGCGAGGGAGGGGGAATGGGGGGGGGGCGAGGGAGGGGGAATGGGGGGGGGGGCGAGGGAGGGGGAATGGGGGGGGGGGCGAGGGAGGGGGAATGGGGGGGGGGCGAGGGAGGGGGAATGGGGGGGGGGCGAGGGAGGGGGAATGGGGGGGGGCGAGGGAGGGGGAATGGGGGGGGGCGAGGGAGGGGGAATGGGGGGGGCGAGGGAGGGGGAATGGGGGGGGGCGAGGGAGGGGGAATGGGGGGGTCGAGGGAGGGGGAATGGGGGGGTCGAGGGAGGGGGAATGGGGGGTCGAGGGAGGGGGAATGGGGGGTCGAGGGAGAGGGAATGGGGGGTCGAGGGAGAGGGAATGGGGGGTCGAGGGAGAGGGAATGGGGGGTCGAGGGAGAGGGAATGGGGGGCCGAGGGAGAGGGAATGGGGGGCCGAGGGAGAGGGAATGGGGGGCCGAGGGAGAGGGAATGGGGGGCCGAGGGAGAGGGAATGGGGGGCCGAGGGAGAGGGAATGGGGGGCCGAGGGAGAGGGAATGGGGGGCCGAGGGAGAGGGAATGGGGGGCCGAGGGAGAGGGAATGGGGGCCGAGGGAGAGGGAATGGGGGGCCGAGGGAGAGGGAATGGGGGGCCGAGGGAGAGGGAATGGGGGGCCGAGGGAGAGGGAATGGGGGGCCGAGGGAGAGGGAATGGGGGGCCGAGGGAGAGGGAATGGGGGGCCGAGGGAGAGGGAATGGGGGGCCGAGGGAGAGGGAATGGGGGGCCGAGGGAGAGGGAATGGGGGGCCGAGGGAGAGGGAATGGGGGGCCGAGGGAGAGGGAATGGGGGGCCGAGGGAGAGGGAATGGGGGGCCGAGGGAGAGGGAATGGGGGGCCGAGGGAGAGGGAATGGGGGGCCGAGGGAGAGGGAATGGGGGGCCGAGGGAGAGGGAATGGGGGGCCGAGGGAGAGGGAATGGGGGGCCGAGGGAGAGGGAATGGGGGGCCGAGGGAGAGGGAATGGGGGGCCGAGGGAGAGGGAATGGGGGGCCGAGGGAGAGGGAATGGGGGGCCGAGGGAGAGGGAATGGGGGGCCGAGGGAGAGGGAATGGGGGGCCGAGGGAGAGGGAATGGGGGGCCGAGGGAGAGGGAATGGGGGGCCGAGGGAGAGGGAATGGGGGGCCGAGGGAGAGGGAATGGGGGGCCGAGGGAGAGGGAATGGGGGGCCGAGGGAGAGGGAATGGGGGGCCGAGGGAGAGGGAATGGGGGGCCGAGGGAGAGGGAATGGGGGGCCGAGGGAGAGGGAATGGGGGGCCGAGGGAGAGGGAATGGGGGGCCGAGGGAGAGGGAATGGGGGGCCGAGGGAGAGGGAATGGGGGGCCGAGGGAGAGGGAATGGGGGGCCGAGGGAGAGGGAATGGGGGGCCGAGGGAGAGGGAATGGGGGGCCGAGGGAGAGGGAATGGGGGGCCGAGGGAGAGGGAATGGGGGGCCGAGGGAGAGGGAATGGGGGGCCGAGGGAGAGGGAATGGGGGGCCGAGGGAGAGGGAATGGGGGGCCGAGGGAGAGGGAATGGGGGGCCGAGGGAGAGGGAATGGGGGGCCGAGGGAGAGGGAATGGGGGGCCGAGGGAGAGGGAATGGGGGGCCGAGGGAGAGGGAATGGGGGGCCGAGGGAGAGGGAATGGGGGGCCGAGGGAGAGGGAATGGGGGGCCGAGGGAGAGGGAATGGGGGGCCGAGGGAGAGGGAATGGGGGGCCGAGGGAGAGGGAATGGGGGGCCGAGGGAGAGGGAATGGGGGGCCGAGGGAGAGGGAATGGGGGGCCGAGGGAGAGGGAATGGGGGGCCGAGGGAGAGGGAATGGGGGGCCGAGGGAGAGGGAATGGGGGGCCGAGGGAGAGGGAATGGGGGGCCGAGGGAGAGGGAATGGGGGGCCGAGGGAGAGGGAATGGGGGGCCGAGGGAGAGGGAATGGGGGGCCGAGGGAGAGGGAATGGGGGGCCGAGGGAGAGGGAATGGGGGGCCGAGGGAGAGGGAATGGGGGGCCGAGGGAGAGGGAATGGGGGGCCGAGGGAGAGGGAATGGGGGGCCGAGGGAGAGGGAATGGGGGGCCGAGGGAGAGGGAATGGGGGGCCGAGGGAGAGGGAATGGGGGGCCGAGGGAGAGGGAATGGGGGGCCGAGGGAGAGGGAATGGGGGGCCGAGCGAGAGGGAATGGGGGGCCGAGCGAGAGGGAATGGGGGGCCGAGCGAGAGGGAATGGGGGGCCGAGCGAGAGGGAATGGGGGGCCGAGCGAGAGGGAATGGGGGGCCGAGCGAGAGGGAATGGGGGGCCGAGGGAGAGGGAATGGGGGGCCGAGGGAGAGGGAATGGGGGGCCGAGGGAGAGGGAATGGGGGGCCGAGGGAGAGGGAATGGGGGGCCGAGGGAGAGGGAATGGGGGGCCGAGGGAGAGGGAATGGGGGGCCGAGGGAGAGGGAATGGGGGGCCGAGGGAGAGGGAATGGGGGGCCGAGGGAGAGGGAATGGGGGGCCGAGGGAGAGGGAATGGGGGGCCGAGGGAGAGGGAATGGGGGGCCGAGGGAGAGGGAATGGGGGGCCGAGGGAGAGGGAATGGGGGGCCGAGGGAGAGGGAATGGGGGGCCGAGGGAGAGGGAATGGGGGGCCGAGGGAGAGGGAATGGGGGGCCGAGGGAGAGGGAATGGGGGGCCGAGGGAGAGGGAATGGGGGGCCGAGGGAGAGGGAATGGGGGGCCGAGGGAGAGGGAATGGGGGGCCGAGGGAGAGGGAATGGGGGGCCGAGGGAGAGGGAATGGGGGGCCGAGGGAGAGGGAATGGGGGGCCGAGGGAGAGGGAATGGGGGGCCGAGGGAGAGGGAATGGGGGGCCGAGGGAGAGGGAATGGGGGGCCGAGGGAGAGGGAATGGGGGGCCGAGGGAGAGGGAATGGGGGGCCGAGGGAGAGGGAATGGGGGGCCGAGGGAGAGGGAATGGGGGGCCGAGGGAGAGGGAATGGGGGGCCGAGGGAGAGGGAATGGGGGGCCGAGGGAGAGGGAATGGGGGGCCGAGGGAGAGGGAATGGGGGGCCGAGGGAGAGGGAATGGGGGGCCGAGGGAGAGGGAATGGGGGGCCGAGGGAGAGGGAATGGGGGGCCGAGGGAGAGGGAATGGGGGGCCGAGGGAGAGGGAATGGGGGGCCGAGGGAGAGGGAATGGGGGGGCGAGGGAGAGGGAATGGGGGGGCGAGGGAGAGGGAATGGGGGGGCGAGGGAGAGGGAATGGGGGGGCGAGGGAGAGGGAATGGGGGGGCGAGGGAGAGGGAATGGGGGGGCGAGGGAGAGGGAATGGGGGGGCGAGGGAGAGGGAATGGGGGGGCGAGGGAGAGGGAATGGGGGGGCGAGGGAGAGGGAATGGGGGGGCGAGGGAGAGGGAATGGGGGGGCGAGGGAGAGGGAATGGGGCGGGCGAGGGAGAGGGGAATGGGCGGGCGAGGGAGAGGGAATGGGGGGGCGAGGGAGAGGGAATGGGGGGGCGAGGGAGAGGGAATGGGGGGGCGAGGGAGAGGGAATGGGGGGTCGAGGGAGAGGGAATGGGGGGTCGAGGGAGAGGGAATGGGGGGTCGAGGGAGAGGGAATGGGGGGTCGAGGGAGGAGAGGGAATGGGGGGGCGAGGGAGAGGGAATGGGGGGGCGAGGGAGAGGGAATGGGGGGCGAGGGAGAGGGAATGGGGGGGCGAGGGAGAGGGAATGGGGGGGCGAGGGAGAGGGAATGGGGGGGCGAGGGAGAGGGAATGGGGGGCGAGGGAGAGGGAATGGGGGGGCGAGGGAGAGGGAATGGGGGGGCGAGGGAGAGGGAATGGGGGGCGAGGGAGAGGGAATGGGGGGGCGAGGGAGAGGGAATGGGGGGGCGAGGGAGAGGGAATGGGGGGGCGAGGGAGAGGGAATGGGGGGGCGAGGGAGAGGGAATGGGGGGGCGAGGGAGAGGGAATGGGGGGGCGAGGGAGAGGGAATGGGGGGGCGAGGGAGAGGGAATGGGGGGGCGAGGGAGAGGGAATGGGGGGGCGAGGGAGAGGGAATGGGGGGGCGAGGGAGAGGGAATGGGGGGGCGAGGGAGAGGGAATGGGGGGGCGAGGGAGAGGGAATGGGGGGGCGAGGGAGAGGGAATGGGGGGGCGAGGGAGAGGGAATGGGGGGGCGAGGGAGAGGGAATGGGGGGGCGAGGGAGAGGGAATGGGGGGGCGAGGGAGAGGGAATGGGGGGGCGAGGGAGAGGGAATGGGGGGGCGAGGGAGAGGGAATGGGGGGGCGAGGGAGAGGGAATGGGGGGGCGAGGGAGAGGGAATGGGGGGGCG
Source organism: Mustelus asterias (assembly GCF_964213995.1). Taxonomy (NCBI): domain Eukaryota; kingdom Metazoa; phylum Chordata; class Chondrichthyes; order Carcharhiniformes; family Triakidae; genus Mustelus; species Mustelus asterias. The sequence continues at coordinate 39,773 of NW_027592917.1, forward strand.
AGGGAGAGGGAATGGGGGGGCGAGGGAGAGGGAATGGGGGGGCGAGGGAGAGGGAATGGGGGGGCGAGGGAGAGGGAATGGGGGGGCGAGGGAGAGGGAATGGGGGGGCGAGGGAGAGGGAATGGGGGGGCGAGGGAGAGGGAATGGGGGGGCGAGGGAGAGGGAATGGGGGGGCGAGGGAGAGGGAATGGGGGGGCGAGGGAGAGGGAATGGGGGGGCGAGGGAGAGGGAATGGGGGGGCGAGGGAGAGGGAATGGGGGGGCGAGGGAGAGGGAATGGGGGGGCGAGGGAGAGGGAATGGGGGGGGCGAGGGAGAGGGAATGGGGGGGCGAGGGAGAGGGAATGGGGGGGCGAGGGAGAGGGAATGGGGGGGCGAGGGAGAGGGAATGGGGGGGCGAGGGAGAGGGAATGGGGGGGCGAGGGAGAGGGAATGGGGGGGCGAGGGAGAGGGAATGGGGGGGCGAGGGAGAGGGAATGGGGGGGCGAGGGAGAGGGAATGGGGGGGCGAGGGAGAGGGAATGGGGGGCGAGGGAGAGGGAATGGGGGGGCGAGGGAGAGGGAATGGGGGGGCGAGGCAGAGGGAATGGGGGGGCGAGGGAGAGGGAATGGGGGGGCGAGGGAGAGGGAATGGGGGGGCGAGGGAGAGGGAATGGGGGGGCGAGGGAGAGGGAATGGGGGGGCGAGGGAGAGGGAATGGGGGGCGAGGGAGAGGGAATGGGGGGCGAGGGAGAGGGAATGGGGGGGCGAGGGAGAGGGAATGGGGGGGCGAGGGAGAGGGAATGGGGGGGCGAGGGAGAGGGAATGGGGGGGCGAGGGAGAGGGAATGGGGGGGCGAGGGAGAGGGAATGGGGGGGCGAGGGAGAGGGAATGAGGGGGCGAGGGAGAGGGAATGGGGGGGCGAGGGAGAGGGAATGGGGGGGCGAGGGAGAGGGAATGGGGGGGTTGAGGGAGAAGGGAGGGCAGGCGAGGGGGGATAGGGAGGAGGAAGAATGTGGAGTGAGGGTGAATGGGAAGCTGGAGCGAGGGAGAGCCACGAATACATATTGGCCACAGATTGTTGCAATGCTGCTCCCCCATCCTGCAGGCTCTGCCCTCCCCTTCCCTCCCCCACTCGCTTGCCCCCCACCCCCACCCGCTCCAAGCCCTCTTCCCTCCCCCCAGCTCCGTCCCTCCCTCCCCCTTCCCACGGCTCCAGCTCCGTCCCTCCCTCCCCCCAGCTCCAGTCCCCCCCTCCCCCTCCCCCCCAGCTCCGCGCCACCCCCCACCCCCACGCTCCCCCCGCAGCATCACCTGTTGATATTCCTTTTTCTGTGCGTCCAGCTCGCTCTGTCTCCGCTGTAGATCCTCGTGTTCCCGCCTCAGCTGCTCCACTTTCTGGTTGAGTTCCGCTTCCTGCTCCGTCAGTTCCCGCTCGTACTGCCCCAGTTCCTCCTCGGTGTAAATCTGAGTCTCATCCAGTGTCTGACCCGTCACAAAACAGCAAGAGACACATCGAGAATATTCCTCAACACAACAAAGAGCAGGTCTGCCAAACCCAGAGCACATCAGACGCCGACTGACCCTGTCTCCAGACTGACCTCCCGCGGATCCAGACGGCCAGACACTGACCTCCCGCGTGTACAGACGGCCAGACACCGACCCCCCGTGTGTACAGACGGCCAGACACTGACCTCCCGCGGGTCCAGACGGCCAGACACCAATCCCCCGCGTTTTCCAGACGGCCAGACACCGACCCCCCCACGTGTACAGACAGCCAGACACGGACCTCCCGTAGGTCCAGATGGCCAGACACTGACCTCCCGTAGGTCCAGACGGCCAGACACTGACCTCCCGTGTGTACAGACGGCCAGACACTGACCTCCCGCAGGTTCAGACGGCCAGACACTGACCTCCCGTGTGTACAGACGGCCAGACACTGACCTCCCGCAGGTTCAGACGGCCAGACACTGACCTCCCGTGTGTACAGACGGCCAGACACTGACCTCCCGTGTGTACAGACGGCCAGACACTGACCTCCCGTGTGTACAGACGGCCAGACACTGACCTCCCGTGTGTACAGACGGCCAGACACTGACCTCCCGTGTGTACAGACGGCCAGACACTGACCTCCCGTGTGTACAGACAGCCAGACACTGACCTCCCGTGTGTACAGACGGCCAGACACTGACCTCCCGTGTGTACAGACGGCCAGACACTGACCTCCCGAGTGTACAGACGGCCAGACACTGACCTCCCGTGTGTACAGACGGCCAGACACTGACCTCCCGTGAGTGTAGACGGCCAGACACTAACCTCCCACTCCTCTGGCTCCAAGAATTCCTTCTTCTCGGTGGATTTGAGAAACTCCTCAAGGCTAACCAGCCGGTCCTTGTTCGTATCAACCTGTCAAATACCAGGAAAGGTTATCAGGATCAGATCGTACAGGAGTGCTCACCGTGCGGGGAGGTTCTGCGCCGCAGTGGGTCACGTCTGGACCAGAAGCTCCAAGTCCAAAGCCAGGACCTGTTGGCCGCGGGAGGAGCGACCAACATGGATCATCCGGGCTGACACTCTGCTCAGGAATCCTTCCTTCACTTCCCCCACTATTCCCCGTCAGCACACACAGTCTGACACACTGCAGCTGCCAGGAGCACAGGACTGGGTTTAACCCCGGGTCTCTGCTCCGTCCAATCCAAGAGCTGGAATTTTCCATCAGAAATTAAGCTGGAAGCAGAAACTAGAAAAACTTTTACGATTTAAAATGCAAAACATTTTTTACTGTGGAGGGAATAATGAGATTGGGAATAGTTCGGAAAAGTGGAATCAAATTTGGGGCGGCACGGTAGCACAGTGGGTTAGCACTGCAGCCTCACAGCTCCAGGGACCCGGGTTCGATTCCCGACTTGGGTCACTGTCTGTGTGGAGTTTGCACATTCTCCCCGTGTCTGCGTGGGTTTCCTCCGTGGGCTCCAGTTTTCTCCCACACCCCAAAGATGTGCGGGTTCGGTGGATTGGCCTTGCTAAATTGCCCCTTAGTGTTAGGGGGATTAGTGGGGTAAT